>NW_027395625.1:0-5082 GCF_047715705.1 Aspergillus ambiguus | reverse complement strand
GATAGTGCGGGTAACCGCAAATCCGTGCGGATTATAGATTTTTAAACCCGCACCGCACCGCTGCGGTGCGGATAGAGAATCCGCGCGGATTTGCGGTGCGGGTTGACAACCCTATACGGGACTCTCTTATTGGGAAAGCCTCTCCCCACTTTTTTATCAGTTTCTGGAGTTCTAATATCTTGCTCCTATTCATTTCTATCCGTCAGTACCTATCTTTATATTATCAATAATTTTTTATCTAGGTACCACTATGCCTACTAGCCGAAAACGTGGTCGACCACGAAAGTATGCTTCAATGGAGGAACGAGAGGCTGTAAAGATCGAACGACAACGAAACCGGCGGGAGGTCGCCCGGGCTACTAAATATATTGTCTCTGTAGATGGACTCTACTCTGCTAGGCCTTCTACAATTACTGCCTCCTCCTACCTATCGTACTGGTACGGGGGAGCCGTCGGTGACCTATGAGCTAGAAGAGCTGCTCCCACCGGTGAGTCTAGTTCCCGCTCCTGTCGAGGTTGAAGAGAGCTATATACAGATCGACGAGCTGTCCCTAGGGCTCAATATTTCTGAGGCTGCTGCCCGTCCGGAGCCCGAGATCTCGATCCAACAATCCCTACCGACGCGTAGTGAGCGACTCTCTATTTATAACCTATCAAATCTGGATACCCGCGTCTAGGCTTCCGCAGAACCCCAAAAACCCTAACCCTGACCTAACCTAAACCCAGTACTGGGGCCCCAGATATCCTAAGTTGGGTTTTTTATGGCGTCATACTCTCAGCCCTTGTGACTGCATAAATTATACGGTTTCTTGCCGTAATATTCAGTATTTTTGTGGGATATGCGGCTGTCGGTAATACTATGTAATTTCCACTATATTCTGGACTGTAGCAGGGACTTGAATTCTCTAAATCTACTGCTAAAATGGCCATCTTTATACCCTGAATTCCGACCTCTATTCCGACCTGATTCCTGGGCTGGCGGTGTGACTATCTGTAAGGTGCGGAGGCTGGATCATACCGCGATTTTGTATAGCTATTTGTATAGAACTCTCGGGAGTTCGGTATAGCTGCAGAAGAATTCTAACTAATTAGATTTGACTTTAGATGTTCCTTACTGAATACTTAGATCTCTAGGAGGAACGCATAGAAATCTAAGGAAGGAATAAGTAGAAAGTGAGAGATAAGTCAGAAGAATAGAATACACCTTCTTTGGAAACTCATGTCCTTAATCCTCAAAAGAATCATGGAAACAGTCCACATATATATATTGCAGAGATGTGGGCTGTGAATCTGAATCGAGTGAAGGGTCTGAATCAGAAGGGGTAAGCATGGAATGAACAGTGAATCAGAATGGAATAAATAGGGAGTGAATGAATGACTTAGTATGGCACGTATAGGGATGATCCAGTGAATAATGCAGTGATTCAATAAGCAATGCAAAACATAAATAATCCCGAAATAGTTAGTTGGAGGCATCAGACCATACGTCTGACAATTTGAGCCTTGGCAGTAATTACTGGTCTTTTTCGGTTGACAATTTTTCTTACATACTGGCCTTGAAAAATATGTTACTATACTAATTCTTGTCTGAATGCGACTGAAACAGATAAGATTATACGAAGTTATAGTTCCATCGTTCAAATAATTATAAAATTATTATCTTTTCTAGCCTTTCGCTTTCTTCCCGAAACCCGTACTGGGGTATTCTCTGGCAGCTCTAGCTTATTATAAATATCGGTCGGATCAGACTCTGCCGACCCCCTAATCTATTTCTCCCGTATTACTGATCGACCGAACCTTAATGTTATCCGACTTATCTTTTTTCTACTCTTTTAATGTTTCAATCTTATCTACGGTGAAAAAGGCTTCTAGCTTCCGTACTTCTTAGATCTTAAGATCAAATCTTAATACGCAAAGAAACATTATTAGTTTCTTAATAGTTCTAGACTTTATACGTCCGCGGTAATAATAGTAAATATTACGAGCCGTGTTAAATAGTCTTTCTACGCCTGCCCCAGTTACCGGGATAGAGAGAATATCTCTCGCAAGGGATGCAATCGCGGGGAAACAACTCTAGTATACTTTCCAGAATTACAAAGGCTCTTTCTCAGTAATATCTAAGATTGATTAGTAAAGTAAGTTGAGAGTAGCGTTAAACGTACTACTATTAAGATATTAGCCTATCTCCCCTATCGCTATCTTAGACAGGATCTTATTTCTACTGGCTATCTGGTTTAGCCTCCTAAATAAAGATCGTGGCTTAGCAGATATATTAGTACTTAGTAAACTGTCTAGATTCGAACGATGCTCTTAGTAAGGGGCTAAGGTAGTTACGAATGTTTATCAATAAATAGTACGCTACTTTAAATCCTAGTTATCGGATTGGAAGAACTGGAAGCAGTTATTAGGGGCTAATATAGTACTAATCGCGAAGACATATCCTTTGACGTTATCTGTCTACGAATAGTACTTACCTAGCTTTGCCCGGCTATCTTTAAGAGACTTAAGTATATACTATTTCTAATAAACGTGCTTTCGCCGCAGTTATTATATCAGCTATTCTAGATACTTAAAAAGTACATTATAGATCTTAAATATAAGATAAATAGTAACATCTCGAGTCTAGGGATGCACTCGGTGCGGGTCGGATACAATCCGCAGGGTCAAAAATGTATCCGCGCGGGTTGCGGATTCTTAAAAATATAATCCGCACCGCACCACAATCCGCAAGGCTTATGAAGAAACCTCACCGCTTAATCCGCATACCAATACACTATACCTTACTTAGCTATATTATATAAGCCGCTAAACTAACCATGGTTAGATTATTTTTAATAGCGGTACGGATTATCCGCACCATGGATAATCCGCATTATTGTAATTTTTCTTTTCGGAGAAGTTATGTATAACTTCCCTAATTTAAGATATATCTTTATTTTAATAGATTTAATCAAATCTCTATATCTAAAATATTAGGGTACCGTATAATTTTAACTCTAAAACATTGTGTGTAGCTTAGTCCTATAATAAATAAAAAATACGCTTCTATTACGTGGGCACATTATTACAAAATACGCTGAATGACTCAGCTGAGATATACTAACTAAGGAACTATATAATATCCCGAGCAGTAAGTGTGCATATCGATAAGGGAAGAGTATCTTATCGGTCCTAGGTGATAAGAGATCTCACAGCACTCCAAAATCAAGCACGTCCTCTATTATTATAATACTATTATTGCTTTGCCCCTTCTTATAGTAAGATATTAAGAGTCCTAGGATCTCCCGAAGAGAACAAGACTAAGAATTAGCCTAGAAATACTACTATCTACTAGTATAATATACATATACGTATATGTTATGGGAGTCAGAGTCATATATATATATCACAAAGTCCAGACTACGGAATAGTCAACCACTTATCTTAGTACCCTAACAACTTCTAATAAACTAAATAAAATCTCTATAATCACTAATTTACTATTATATCTACTTCTAGGGAGTAGACCGAGTGGTTAACGAGTAGAAGTTATAAGGATTTTAAATTCTATCTTTCAAATTCGATTATGGTAATTACTAGATATCGCTATAAAAACTACATAATAGTTCTTGATAGCCTAAGAGTAGATGTCTATTTTTTTTTTTATCTTTGTGTTTACGGATCGAACCCAGCTATAGCCAATCTGTCTCTTTTCTATAAGTAAGATACTGAAAGTACTCTTCAATATTGTTGTGCGCCAGACCGGTCAACAGTCGCTTAACTCACTTAGACTAGAGAATCTACCCACGGGTAGATTCTGATTACATAATCTAATATCTACCAATGAGATGCGACTATGGAATAATATCAAAATCTGTATTTACTACCATTATTAATTAGGTTAAAGACGGTGAATAAATTCACCAAAGTCAGCTATGGGTAGATTTCCCTAATAAAGCTTTATCCCCTGGGATATTAATTATTATCTCCCATCGAGGTTTCTATCTTTAGAGTATCCTCTCTTTGTTACCTGGGTTTTTAGAATTATCCTTAAATATCGAAAGTCAAGATTTTTCACTAGCTACCCCTTTCTACCAAAATCCCCATCTCTCACCTAACTAGCAGAATATAGGCCGCGAAAGCTACCCACGGGTGGATTTCTCAGTGTCCCCTACCTAGCAACTTAGTGGTCCTAGCCCGCCATTAATAGCCAGTTAAATCTACCCACGGGTAGATTTAATTTGCAACATGGCGGGAAGGAAGCGAAGTGCGTCAGCTACAGCCCCATCCACACCTAAGAAACCGAAACAGGCTCGAGGTAAAGGCAAGAAAGTCGGAGAATCTATCGAGACGGCACCAACCGCTAGTGTAATCATCGAAGATACAGTGAACCAGTGTCTGGAGGAGGCCTTCCTGGGTACCATACTTGTTGATGTGCGATTGCTTCAGGATAAGTAGGAGAAGGAGAAAAAAAAGAGAAACAGAGAAGTTCAGCCAAGTTTGGTCGCGCGCCTCAAAGAGGCGTTTAAAAATAGAATCAAACGATATGCCATTGAAGACCACCTGAAAGCCATAACTACCGAACAGGAATTTGTTGATCTTCTCAAAGCCAACTTCCCACTCTCTGAAGACAATGCCGAGTCTAAACTTTCACATCTTCGCGACCGTGCTGCCACCCACTCTAGTTTAAAGGTATGTATTTTATCTACCTATGGTTAGATTTCAAACTAATATTATGTACAGGATGCTATGGTCTATATTCCTGTAGTCCCACCTTCTATCCAACTTACTCTTCGAAATGGCCAGCACCGGGTACGGGCACTAGTCGAACTTTGCGATGAGCAGACTGCACTTGCAGCAACTGGGGCGTTTAACGAGTCTGGAAAAGAGATTGGTCAATCAACCGAAGAGGTGAGCTATCCTCTAAGCTACCCATGGTTAGAATATGGAACTAACCAACAATTTAAAACAGGATTATCTCTGGGCGGTCGATCTGTATAACAAGCAGAAATTAAAGAATAACACACTTGACGCGCTAATTTCAAACCGCGATGTTGTTCGCAAAACAAACTCGGAAGGGTATAATGCTCTAAACATTATCAT
>NW_027395624.1:0-5158 GCF_047715705.1 Aspergillus ambiguus | reverse complement strand
GGAATAGACTGCTGAGTCAACTTAGTGCTGAGATTAACGTATTGGTAAGCGAACGTTCCATGCAAGCGAGCGTTCCACCTCCGTATTCCATACTAATCAATCACTTTTTGATCTCTCATATCCCAACAATCATTAGCTATATTATGATAATATGTATATAGAAGCTGTATGTAGAATTTTGGAACATATCTTTCTAGATTATATCTCTATAATCTACTGTAATAACTTATAATATTAGTATTAGATAAATTACTAAAAAATACAGTGTAATATATATTACCTCGACATATATGGACTGTTATCTTACAAAATTTGAATGCTGGCATTACACCTGCTTTAGTATGCCAGCCTATGAATATAAAGCACTGCAGGTAAGTTGTGGTTGAGATAAAAGAGCTTAAAAAGTGGTCGCTTAGTATGGAATCCGGAGGTGGAACGCTCGCCTGCATGGAACGTTCGCTTACCGAATACGTTAACCTAGGTTAGTTAACTAAAATAAGTTGCACGCGTGCAAGGAATGAGGGCCCCATCACAAACAACAGCAAATCTTTGGCAATTTGGCAATATAATGTAACTACTGAAATACTAAATAGCATGGAATATGGCTTTCCGAGGCTCTTTGGACTTTCGCTTAGTATTTATCTGTCGAATGTTACGGTGGACTAAATGCCTCTTCTCTTGATTGTCGTCGCAGTGCTCTCTAGAGCTGAACGGAATTCATCGCTGATTGATAGTGCACAGTCGTATATGCACCAGCTTTTTCAGTGTAAGAAAAAGAGACCCACGTTTGCAATTGGGTACTTCTGGATAGATCCACAATGGGGCTGGACTCATTAGAATTAATTGAAGATCTCGTTGAATTTCAACTTACTAAATAGTTTTGAGCATCTTTGGATACGATTCTGCTCTTTTGGCCCACCCGAGAGCGTGGAAAAACTTGGAAATGGCCTCTGAAACTCGCTCATCATTCATCCCCAACACAGGAAAATAGATCTTGGGGATAGGGTATTGTGCTCCTGGCCAGATCTCATAATTCCACGCCATCGAAGTTTCAACATTATGTTCGGTATTCCCGAATTTGCGAATCTGGTCTTCCATTCCAAGAAAGTCCCAAAGCCTTTTAGCAAGCTCTAACCCTCTCTGTGATGTTTCGGTATTTAAACGACCACCAAGTGTCCATATTTCCTGCATAGCTTCCAGTGTAATGTTATAGGTTGCGCCAAACAACTTAATTCGTGACGTATCTGGGGAACCATAATCCCACGATATAGGCGAGGTAGGTGGATCACCAGCTTTTAATGACCCATTTACTAAACAATCACGAATAAGCTTCAGCGCGCCAGAGTAACGTCCGGTATCGATGAGTTTCTGGAACGAGTCTGCTGCATAATCTTCCTCTGGGATACCCGTAGCTTTTCACTTGAAGAAGGGAAATATTTATCTTTGATAGTGACATCTTCTCCCCCTTTAAAGTCAAATCCAAAGGCTGCAGTGCTCATGAAGCCTTCTGCATCCGCACTGGCCTCACGTTCACGAAGTTTTTCTATTTCACTTTGGGAAGGCAAAAATTGTTCGGTAAAATGCTTGTATAGCCCCATGTTGTAAATTTTTTGATTTATCTGTTCAAGAGTAGCCTCGAATCTGGAGACTGCAGTCATATTGTATAGGTCCTCTTTGGTGCCGGATGAGGAGCTCACTGGCTCCAAGGCCATACGCAATAATGCCTTTCTCTTCCCTTGAAAATTGATGCTAAATTCAACAGGAGTCCCGTAGGGAATGAATAAGTATCTGCGAATCTGGGGGTGAGGCCCCATAAAAGGTATCAAATGCTTGCAAAAGAAGAGCAAAATTCGATATTGGTCATGGACATTGTAGTCTGTCGCTTCAAGAAATCGACTGAGCATGCTTCCACTGTCTTCCCACCAGCTTCTTTGAGCCTCGTCTGAAAAGTTCAGGAATTTCGTGAGGATATCGTATGGAAGGAATTGCGCATGAATCGAGTCTGAGAAGTTTCCAGGCACTTCCCGTACCCCCTGGAGGGAGATGGCAGGTTTTGTTGTCACACCACCATTTACCATTGTTTTATCCAAGGTTAGTGGGCTGTACGTTGAGAAAAACTTACAGAAATGGGGGCGATTCCGTCTATTATATGTTCTACGTCGGTATGTCACTTAGGTAATTCTGTGCTATCTCATGTCCTCGGACTCCAAACATTACGTTGGAAAGGTTGAACATTTCTATAGTATGTTATTGCAATCCCCCTATTGTAACACTGTCTAACCGTATTCGTACTATTATACCTATAGTACTCAGTGTTTCCCTGTGCTTATAGATGATAAAAGATTAAAAACTCACGCATAATATAGATGAAGATAGGAAAGTACTACACTACCTCTCCCTAGTTACACCGAATTTTGGTCGAGCTGGAAATATTTCGTTCAGTCCTCCAGTTTTGTAATCTCCAGAGTACAACGGCTGTCCTTGTCCAACAGTAATACTCAGTGATTCCCTGTGCTTGTAGATGGTAAAAGGCCAAAAAAAAAAGTCACTCAAAACATATATGAAAACAGGCAACTACTACCCCACTCCCCATGTTCGCACTAAAACTTGATCTAGCTGGAAATGGTACCGGGATCCCGATCAGTGGCTTCTTTTCCTTTGAAATGTATGCTGACACTTGCTCCCGAACCTCTCTCGACTGATTTAGATATCTGTGCCGTGTCGGGATTTTAGACTGGACATATAAGAGGCCACTCCGATGGGGGTGGGGAAAGTGGAAAGTATTCACTGGTCCAGCCACTTAGCGCATGGAGACCCATTTGAGCATAGAACTCGTCAGCGTTAGTCGAATAATGTGAGAGATACTGACTCTCGAGCCATCCGGAGCAGGATGTGGATTTTCTATAAATAATCCAATGACTGCGTACAAAAAGTGGCGGATAGAAAGAAGAGACGGCGGCAGACTACGGGCCAACCCGTGGTTGAATGATGCCGAGTCAATAAAGAGACCTGCGGTCTCCCTACGGTATATTAACTTAGCGTGTAGTACTAAATTTCGGGGAGTTGCTTCTGAAGCGGGGCGAGGATGAGAACATTGAAGGGATATAACAGTAGGTAGGTACTACAATGAGCGAACATATAATAGCGTCAAGCCCAGGATACTAGTGTTCATTGTGCCATATTGATTTGACTATTGCATTCGGGCAATATTTAACCGATAATTTGCTATACTAGACCATTTAATACTACAGATGCGTGGGATGTGTGGCTATTTCCTGCCCAATGCAACCGGCAAGTCCAGTATATGCCGTGCGTATGTACACGGATTTTTGGCCGAAAACTTACGGAAGTCTCCATAGTCTAGTGGTCAGGACGGCGGTCTCATAGTAATCTATGACAACCACCACAGTGGTTGGTAATCCGCAAGCACGAGTTCGATTCTCGTTGGAGGCAAGTACCCCTTACCTTTTTTATACCTCCTTATTAGGAGTTTCTGCCCATTTGTGTCAGAAGATGCTATTGTTTTTTTTTTAATAATATATCTGATGAGTAATTAAGGTATAAATAAATCCTTTAGTTAAGTTAGGGGAGCCTAGTACTTTACTATCCTAATATAATGAGATATAAGACGTCCTAAACGCTACATTAATTTTCTAGATAACTATTGGTAAACCTAGATATCTGTACGAAAAGGAAAAAGCGCGTTGATCACCATTACGCTATACGTAAAAAGAAGTATATTTATGTAGCTAGGAGGACACTGCGCAACGTCAGTAGTGTTAGGCCCTCATTGTCAGGACCTCAGGCACCGCAGGCGCGGATTAGTCAACCGCATGTGTATCACGTGACTATCTGCCACACCAAAACCTACCGCTGGTCTCCCCCCTTTAGGAGAGCAGCGAACAGTTGTGTATCTAGTCCATAGACCTTCCCACCGCAGCTATTCGCCGTATTACCTCCTTCTTCCCATTATCTGGTCCTTCTAGCACGCTAGTTCACCGCCTCTAAAAAGTAGTATAGACCTTACTGAAACAGAAGAATTAACGATTAAGAAAAAGGTTATGCCTCCAACGAGAATCGAACTCGTGCTTGCGGATTACCAACCACTGTGGTGGTTGTCATAGATTACTATGAGACCGCCGTCCTGACCACTAGACTATGGAGACGACTGCTATTGGTCAGTTTTTTGTTGAAGATTACTTAGAGGCTTTCTCAATTTTCAGTCCACTCGTAGTAAAACTACCCCAACAAGGTCTTGGAACGAAAGAATGTTTACCTAACTGCTATTGCTGAACTGAAAAACAGATCAATTGCCCAAGGATATATACGGTGTCCTTGACTATTAAATACCAGAGCCAATCAAATCAATATGCCAGCTGGGGGCCACGACATCTCGGGCCGTAAGGGAGCATCTTCCACCGCCATGGATTAACCACTCGTTGGCCACTCCTAGTCGGCCTCTATGGTATGGTTAATGCTTTGGGAAAATTATGGAGAAATGTTGGTCAACGGGTTGAAGTGAGAAAAAAAAATTGCCTCCAACGAGAATCGAACTCGTGCTTGCGGATTTCAGTCACTTTCGGTAGTGATTGTCATAGGTTACTATGAGACCGCCGTCCTGACCACTAGACTATGGAGACTGTTGCTGAGAAAAGCAAGCATGTTCTTGTTATTCAAGTCAAATGCTAATGTTTGAGGGGCTTGAAGGCTGCGTTGGAAAAGAACTTGTCGAAAAAGACGCAAGAAGGGTTTCAATAGTTTTTACGATGCTGCTTATACATTATTATTCGCCGGCATAGTAGTAGAACTAACATAATTCCTCGTAGTTAATTTATTAGTTAATGAATCATATCAACACCTAATATATATATTTGCTCTCTGCTCCACGGGATCTTGATCTTGACGGACCCTTGAACTTATACACCCAGAGACGATTCACAACCAATATAATGTTACCTCAATACCCCGACTGGTCCCTTCTGGCCTAGACCATATTCTCCAATACGGCGAAAGACCTATTGATGCATGGAAGGGGTGCCGTATTGGCCTGACGGGAGTACTAGGCACGAAGTTCGTGCCATTTTTTATTGGTTTTGTACGTATGACCAGGCAGATGCCAATTCAAGACATATCTCTTCCACAAGTGTCACCCCCCCCC
>NW_027395623.1:0-5739 GCF_047715705.1 Aspergillus ambiguus | reverse complement strand
TCCAGTGAATAATGCAGTGATTCAATAAGCAATGCAAAACATAAATAATCCCGAAATAGTTAGTTGGAGGCATCAGACCATACGTCTGACACTAAGTATATCGACCTCCAAGGTTATATCTATATAAATTAGAGCTATTTAATAGCCGCTATCGCTTTAGTAAATATCTATATATTAACTATTCGAAAAGACCTAGTAGTTAAAATCCTAATCTGAAGGCTCTAGAACGTTTTAATTAAGCTAATCAGAATAAGAAATTTAGAAAGGCCTACTAAGATATATATAGAAAGTTTACTAGCTCGAATTTAATAAATTCTAGCTTTACTATAGCTACTATCTCTATAATAACTAATAAGACATTAGAATTACGAGTAAAATAGACCTTCAATACTACTTTAAATTACTATATATATAACGATTTATCCGCCTTTAGTAGATACACTCTAAAAGGATTAAAAGTCTTAATTAGAGATATATAGGCAGCGATTTTAGATTTTAGAACTATTTAACTAAAGTCTATAAGTCTATATAATAGCAAAACAATATTTAAACTAAAAAATTATACCTATATTCTAGAATTTTATCTAAATATACTCTTAGTAATAAAGGCTAAGAAGATAGGTCTATTCTATAATCTATATATATTATACCTAGAAACTCTCGATTCTATAAAAATATACGATCTTTATAAAGAAAATAGTATCTCTCTAGTTAAATAGAATTAGATCTTATTTTTAACTTATTTTACTATGGGAACTCTATATAAAAGTAAGACTTTAGTAAGCTCTAAAAATATAACCTATAAGACTGAGCTTTAAAATCAACTATCAACTTTAGTAGTTATCAGACAGAGCGATATATATATCGAATACTATTACTTACCAACTAGTATGGCGTCGCGCTTTTTAGTCTAGTAATAGTAGTTCTATAGTTATAAGCCCGGATTCCTCACCTATCTAATTTAATTTAACTGATTTGACCGATTTAACCGATTAACTGACTCGACTAATTCGACTAATTTAACTAATTCGACTGATTTAACTGATTTAACTGATTTGACTAATTCGACTAATTCGACTAATTCGACTGATTCTATTAATTATTCTATTGATTTTACTAATTACTAAGCTAATATAATAGTTACTTCGAACGAGAGAATATCGACTTTATTAAGTTTAGCGGACTAGATCCTATGGATTAGATCCTTAAAAACAATTACAGAGAATAAGGGGATCTAGCACCTGATTAATCTAGACCTGCCTACCGAGCCTATTTTGATTGCTAGGCCTATATATCCATTTCTATTGACTATTTAGGTCTCAGCTATATCGATTTGAGACCTAGGAATAGCTAATCGAGAGCTATACCGAGATATACTACGTGAATATAAGCTCCAACTACGCGAATATAATAATTAGAAAGATGGTTTGACCTTAATTCAAGTTATTATTCAGAATTTACTGAGCTATTCAAATAAGCGAGTTATTATAGGAGCTACTTCAGCCTACTAGAGCCTTAAAATATTAAAAAGTAAACTTATATTATCGAATAAAGCACGAAAACACGAGATTATTAGCTAATACTATTAGCTTAAGGCTTAAAGATCTAATATTCGACCTTACTAGCTTAAGAACTATACTACTAGATAGGAGAATCTATACTCTAAAGCCTCTGAAATAAATATTAGCGAGGTAAATCTACTAAGTAAAGCTTTATATGATTTTCTCGAGACTATTTAGTATATTTAGCTATATTTCTCAGCTATATAGATCGATAAATTAATTAATTTTACTAACTAAGACCATGAATCTCTGATTCTATTATTTTATAAGATTACTAAGCAGCTTAGAGATTATATTAAGCTAACTCTAAGCCCTAAAACTAACTATTTAATGTTAAAGATCTTAAATATAACCTTTATAGGCAGATCTAACTAACCAGATCAATCAAACTACCAAGGATATCGACCTCCAAGGCCATGTCCATATGAATCAGAGCTATTTAATAGCCGCCATCGCTTTAGTAAATACCCATATATTAACCATTCGAAAAGACCTAGTAGCTAGAACCCTAATCTAAAGGCTCTAGAACGATTTAATCGAGCTAATCAGAATAAGAAGTTTAGAAAGGCCTACTAAGATATATATAGAAAGTTCAATAGCTTAAATTTAATAAATTCTAGTTTTACTATAGCTACTATCTCTATAATAACTAATAAGGCATTAGAATTACGAGTAAAATAGATCTTTAATACTACTTTAAATTACACATAGAATGTACCTTTGGGTGCCGGAGTAGCCAGAAACGGCTATTCCAGAGGCCATTTTCGGATGCCCTGGCCCCGGAAGCTAAACCGTAAACGGAAATAGCTGCACGCTGCTTTACAGCACTAAGCTTACACCAGCGGCGTTGTAACAGCGATACAGCCAAGCCAGGACCCACTTTCAGTGGGTCCTCCTAGCATCAACATTGCTGAGGTGGCTCAGCGAGGTCTACTGCGCTGCCGTCGCATGAGTATGCCCGCTAGGGTGAAGATTGTCCCCGACCCGAAAGTACTGCTTCATTGGCGAGTGACTGTTTCTGATAGACATAAATAACCATGACCTCCTACCCATGGATATTTTCCGGCTACATTTTTCCGTTTCGTTTCCCTCTATCCCCATTAATAAGGTTGCTTGCCTTCGCGCAATGACATACTCTGGTCTCCCACGAAGAAAACACGTTTCACAGAAGGACAGCCATAGCCGCAAGTCATACTTGTATTATGCCCAGCGGCGGAAACTGCACGTCGAAAGTGGGCCAACACTACCTCATTACTCGCCAAATACGAATATCTCTGCGGCGTCGGTGAGAGGGAAATGGGTGAGGTAGTGCCAAACGCCTCAATGTATAGCTTGCTCACTCGGTCACTGATGCCGTCTATCAATAGGTTTTGCTCGGAAGCACATCTTGATCCAGACGATCTTCTCGAACGTATGACTTCAGCAGATGTTAAATCTTGGTTCGATTGGATTGAAAGGAACTTTAAAGGTTCTATTAAAGCTCATAGCGCGCTTGCCAACTACTGGAGAACCTTGAAGAGGCTTTACTTCCTGAAGAACCGTCGGGAGATGGATACAGATATGAAGAAAGATTGCCTCAGTGTACGTGATATTCTCCAAGTGAGCACCTTAAGAAGTCTACAAGGTCTAACGGCGATTCCCAGTATATGAACATTGTCAGTTCGAATATGGGTTTACGCAAGTACCCGCTGCCAAAGCCGACAGCAGCATCGGAAGATCTTCTAGAGTTCCTTGTGACGCATCTAGTGCATTGTGATTCAGTATTTGCGGATGAAAAACAACGTCTCTACCCTTTAGTGGGCCTTAGCCTGTCCAGCATTTCTGCTTGTCGAGCCGTATCCCTTTTTGATACGAGGCGTTCTGTTCAACTACAGGCAGATGGCAGCCTATTACCTCCTTCTGACTCGTCGACGAAAGGTATAGCATCTCCACCCCTGCCTTTAGCTTCCAGTGAGGAGGTCCCGTGTGATTTAGGATACGAAACTGGCGTTCAAAGCGACGATTTTGAGGAGGGAGAGTCAAAATCCGATGACAGTGCGTACACTGACTCGGAAATGGATACGGAGAGCAGTGACGACCAGTCAGACTGTTCTAGTGTCACAGATGACGGGTACCTTAATGGGGATGAGACGACCGGCACTATTCTTTGGAGACATGTAGAGTTCTACATCGTTCGTAACCCAGTCCCTGGACACCGCCACATCCTCGCCGCCATAGTGACACTTCTACATACTAAAGGAGAAGATAAAAAGCCTCGGATGTAAGTCAGAGAGTCCTATGCTATAGTAATACATACTTACCTATCTCTAGCAAGAGGTTTGTAATCGAACATGAGGATAATCCGATATTCGATCTATTGTCGCAACTTCTATCACTTGCTATACATGATGATATATTTGTTGCTACTATCAAGGACGAGTCACATATCTATATAGCACCGATTCCTTCTCACCGAAAAGGTATTCAACTGAAAATCAAGAGGGAGAAGTTAGATATACCAATCTTTCGGGAGCCTGAGGATACGCCGGAGGGCTACAGAACCTCCGACGAGCAGCCCCTAAAGTCGAGAACATGGAGTCGGTATATCAAACGGATTGGATTGCTAAGCGGCCAGAAACATAACCTAACGCAAAAGGTGTTCCGTCGTGGTGGAATTAACGCCATTAATAGTGAGGTTCTTTTCTACTACTCAAGCTCTATAGCTAACGGTAATATCGAGTTAGATAATGCCCCGTCCTCAGTCCGTGACCAAGTTGCCGATCACGAATCTAATGCTGTGAAATATTATCTTAATGAAATAGTCGATTTTGATACGGCTGCAGCATTCCACAAACGGCCATCAAATGAGGTCGTTCAGCGTGAGCTCAGATCGGCGACATTACTTGCAGACAATACCGCCCCTATTGGACTGACCGATACCCAAGCCCAGAGGATATCCAGGAATCGTGAGGTTCGCCGTCTCCGAAAACTCTGTCGCGCATTAACCGTGGAAGTTCACGGCCATGGTTATAAGTCCCTAAAGGAGGCTGCGGGAAGCGAAATTGGTGAGAGGAAGAAGCAAGCAGATGCTAAGCTCAATAGCCTGCTTACAAGGCTTCGAGACGAGGCGAAGGAGAAGAACCGCCGAAGGCACTTTCGGAATACTGATACGGACATATTTAATCAACAGTACGAGAACAACCAGCATTGCAATGCGAACAAAACACCGCCTCGCTTGGCTCGGACCTACCAGATCCCCGAGCGTAGGGAGCTGGTGGATCTGCTATGCTATTCGACGCCAGCTAAAACTGATGAGGAGGCCCATCTTCGACGATTGAAATATATACGGCTCATGGTCCGATGGCAGGACCGGAAGGAAAGCCCACGTCGAGGGAGGCAAGCCGTTATCACAACGGAACCCCAGCCGACCAATCCTCGACCCAGTGAATCTATTCCTGAGAGATACGACCCACTGCAATGCCCATTCTGCCTCTCAGATACCCGCCTGCCTCCCACTGACCGTGTAAAACGGAAGAGTAAAATCAATAAACTATGGGATCATATAGAAAATATTCATCAGCACGAGCTCGCGGCGTTTGAGACCGGCACGCGCTGTTGTGGAATATGTGGGATCCGAAACGTCACATTTATCCCTTCGAGTGTGCCTCATTTCAAGAACCATACCCAGACAGTCCACGGGATCAGACTTCGCCCTCAACGCTAGTCCAATGTGCAAATATTTGGCCTTGAATAGTCCTGGACAGTTTTATTCGTTTGGGATAGGTTAGGAAGTACTGTACGATAGAAATACACCAGGAACTTGGATTGAGTGTTCCGGGTGAAAGAGATGTTTCCTTCAGGATCACATATCTTCACTCTTATCCGTAACCTTGTTGTTTCTGCACAGTGTCTTCTCTTTTGGTCAACGGTACTGAGCCGCCCGAAACTTGTTTCTAGGTTCTGGAACGGGAGATTTGTTTTCGAACCCTAATCACATGGTATTCACATGATACGCTAAACCTAGAGCAGCTAACCCGTAAATAACATGTTTTGTATATAACCAGTAATAGTATACGCCATTGAATAATTCTAGTATCTGAAATAATAGCCGTCTCTTTAGGTCAGCAGCCCCACCCCCCTTCGGGGTGTTGGTCTGCTTCAGTCAAACGATAATTTTCAGTCAAACGATAAATTTGAG
>NW_027395622.1:0-5776 GCF_047715705.1 Aspergillus ambiguus | reverse complement strand
AAAGTGGTAGACTTAGATGAATTCAGGTCCCTGCTACAGTCCAGAATATAGTGGAAATTACATAGTATTACCGACAGCCGCATTTTCCCACAGAAGGCTATTACATAACACAAATACCATGCTTTTCAAACCAATCCTACGTACACTAGGAGACGTAAATCCGCGCATTATCTTATTGGAATATAATACCCGGCTCGTAGATTGAAATAAGGCCTTCGTTGAGGCAGCGGAGGTAGGATTCCGTAGAGAAACCGCTTTTTAGTGCAAATTTGTCCTGTTCCATAATAATCAATTCCGATCGGCCACTAAGCCATGTAGCGCCCCATACTATTTAGAATATATCTTTTCTATAGTTCACAAGATTCACTAGATCTGGTCGGTATACTTTGTTAAAGAATCTAAGGACGAATTATATAGAATTATTAGCCTTTTTTTATATGCTGCATTCGTCAGAAAACATAACTTCTTTCCAGCCAGAAAATTCGCGCTACTTTTAGGTAAATTTAAAATATACGCGTGTAATACACGATTTAATAGGTATTTTCTTCTTACTCTTCTATTTTTTTAGATTATATTTGCGTAGAACGCGTTGAATTGTCAATTTTAAGAGGCCTCCAGGGGTGCTAGCAACCAGGGCTTTCCAGAATATTATAAGGTTCCGACGGACTAAACGATAGATATACCGTCTAGTATAGGTATTAAGCTTTAAGGGTCTTCCTGTACGAGAGCGAGATTTTAGCGTAGAAAGGTCCAAAAAACGCTTTTTAGTATTGTAGATAGTTTGACGCGTAACGTTATATTACGCGGCCAACTGCGTGGGGGAATTGCCAGTTCCTAGTGCAGCTAAAATAGCTAACTGTTGCTCAGTAGAAAGCTCTTGATTCAGCCTCCTATTTCCACTAATTTCCGTTCCAAAAGACCTCATTTTGATGGAATGGGAGGTGGTTGAAAAAAGTGGTCAAAATTGATGGTGGGGGTTGACGCGGGAGTGTAAACAGACTTTTGAACCCCCATGTATTTGTGTGCTGGCTCAATGTTTGTAGTTGGTAGGAGCGAGCCACATAATGATCTTTACCGAGTAGGGGTGATTTACAGGCCGAAGAACAGTTTCTTCAGTGCCTGAGATTAAACTGACTGTACAGCTGAGAAGGGCGAATGATGTGGACTCATGATTGGGAATATCCTTCGGAAGCTTTTAAGTATGGTTTGGCCAGTCCAAGCTCTTATTTCTAAGATTGATATGCGATTTACTAACCGCGAGGCGATGGACATTTAGACTGCATTTGCTACGCTTCTTCGTACATCGTCCGTGCAATATAATCTAGAATTAAACAACTTATAAGGTGTCCCAGACCGAGAACTATTACGACATAAGGCTCTTTTGTTTAACATTAATTATCCTAAATTTTAACCAACTCCTGGGACTTCGATCATTTTCGATCTTCTCGTCGTAGCACAGACGGGTCAACAAAGTTTTGACCAGTTACTAGCAATACCACGATTTCCTCCTCGTTGAGTTTACCTGCCCGCAGAACTGCTTCTTCAACCGCAAATCCAGTATCAAGCCCTGCAGCAATGCCTTCTTGTTGCCTCAATCTCTCCACACCGCGCGGAGCTGCTTCTTCGTCTACAGCAACACATTCCATCCACCCTTGGCTCGCCCAATTCGCCAGCTCTGGTCCGACTCCAGGATAGTTGAGATCAGGAGAAGCGGAGTTGGATAATCTGATCTGGCCGTTTCCATCCTGCAATATGTTGGTACACATTCCGTGGAAGACCCCCAAGGATCCATGAGTTATAGCGGCGGCCTTGGCCGACTCAACACCGACGAGGGCAATAGACGGATAACGAATGAACGGATAGAAGAGGCCAAGACCTGCCCCATTGCCTCCAACAGACGCCACAATAGCACTGGGGAGCTTGCTGCAAGACTCCTCTACCTGGCTCAGGACTTCCTCCCCAATGAATGACTGGAAGGTGCGGAAAATTAGTGGATAAGGATGTGGTCCAATAGGACAACTCGGGATATAATATGCAGTATCAAACTGTGTAGTTGCAGTACGAAAGGCTTCACTAATTGCTGCCCGCAGACTCTCCGAGCTGTTACCTACTACATTCACTAACGCCCCAAAGTGTGTCATCTTCTGGACTGCTTTATACTGGGATGTGGCGTCATGGGCACCTATAAAGATTGTGCACCCCATCTGCAGACTTGCGCAGAAGGCGGCACACGCAATTCCATGCTTTGCCGACCCGCATTCGGTGATGATTTCAGTTCGCTTCATCCGACGGGCCAACAGCACCTGTCCGACGATATTGTACTCATTCTGGCTGCCAGAATGACACAGGTCTTCACGTTTCAGCCATATTTTTGCGCCACCAGCTTGGCGGGTCAGTCCTGCTGCATATTGGAACGGGACCGAATGACTTGGGAAAAGCTCCCAGAAATCGCTCCAAAAGCCTTTGTCCATTATAGCCATATGAAACACCTCGTTCAGCTCATCGAGAAATCCGACCTGGCTTTCCGCTGCATAACATCCCCCAAACTGGCCAAATTTCCCTCTATAAGTTGAGCCTTTCTGGTTCATCTGCATGTTGAAAGCGCCACGGGGTAATTATGTGCTTATAAAGACAAGGTATAACACAAATAGGATAAAGCACGACGAAGATGCGAACGATAAGATTCTCTGGATCGTTGGTAGTCTCAACGACGCTTTATCTTATTTCAATTCTACGTTATACTTTTCAGCTAAGGTGTTGATCAGGCTAAATGTATGTAGGTAAGGAGGTCTGCTAGGGAAAGCTCCCCGCTGAGATCTGTGGGTAAAATGAATGCATATATATTCTTTGGGGAGCTTCAGCGTTACCAGGTTAAGTATATGTAGGTAAGGAGATCAGCTAGGGAAAGCTCCTCGCTGAGATCTTTGGGCAGAATAAAGATATATACATCCTTGGGTGATTTCACCGCATAAAAATTAACCCAAAACCCTGATTTAGGGACACAAGACCGGAGACTAGAGCCTACAGTTCGTATGCAGCTACAAACCTACGAGCGGACACGGCAAGATTACTGGAGCGCCTAGGACAGGCTAAGGTAACAACGCAGAACCAGACATGGGCCGATGTCGCCCTACGAGATCGCTCTCGCCAGAATACATCTCCATTAGATCAAGACCTAACCAGCTTCCCTTAGGTGCCAAGCAGTCGCGCTTGAAAAGGATATAAGTAAATTCGTGTATCAGGTATTCGAAGCAAAGCATATTCATGATAATTCCAAATATCTGGAACAAGCCTTCGCCGACAATTTCGAGGAATTAATCTGAAATTGCGAACATACTTAAACAGCTATATATTGACTCCTGTAGGAAAACATCTTGGAAAAGAAGGTATACGAGACACCGATATAGAGAAATATGCAATTCCGGATAAATTTTAACGGTCATGCCCTCGGCACGATTTCGACGCGTAAAGTTGGCAAGCACTACCTAGCATATAATGCTCACTATCATTAGCCGTTCGCAACCAGCTGGAAATTACTTTGGTACTATCTGTTTTCTCATTTGGAACGTATCATCACCCATACACCTTATGCCGGTTTTTAGACTCCGCTCGTTCGCTTCTGCTCAGCAAACATGTCACTTGTTCATCTTCTACGTTATAACTATACTCCAAGGGAGCAAGAAAAACTCTCCATGTCCCGGAATGGTGCCTATTATTGTCAATGGTTATTACTGGAACCTGTTCAATCTACCTTTCAAACCTGCATCATCAAGTAAACTCCCAAACATAGCCGCCTCAAAAAGACGGTTAACCTGCTATGCATGCTGATTGGCATGTGCCATCATCTAAGCTAGTTCGTCGACTAGCCCGTACAAATATATCCTTGCTATAGCGACACGTAGACCCTCCGCAAGGTTCTCCTCTTTCCTACAATCTACTACGCCTCCCAAAATATAATCCACCGGTCCTGTCGAGAGGAAATACTATAGTTTATTTACCAGTAGGTTCCCACGTGATTGGACTAGGAAGGTTTCTATATGATTACAGGTCATGCCGCTATTACAAGCATTATATTGTGGCTAGCTAAAGCCTATTATATGAAATTTTTCATCGAAGGCTTTATCCTAGTCTACCTCTCTCTGTACGGGTTTGGCCATTTGTATTTTTTTTAAACCCAGAATAGCCCTCCGCAAAAAATGATATCGATCGTTCTGTATATGCCAGGTATACAGAGTCGCACATACCCGTGTACTGGGATCGGACTAACGTTCTGTAAACATTCTCGCAGGGCTATAAGCATAAGTATTATATACCTATCTTAGTGCCTCTTCTATAACGACCCTATCGTTTATAATATTTTCTATATTTAGAAAGCTGTTAAAAAGCTCAGAGTTATATATACCCAAACTAATATCGATAGTATCAGTGCCCGAAGAGCTAAATACAAAATTATTCACTATAGAACGTACTTTAAATTTTTATTATAGGGCATCTGCGGCTATTCCCAAAATACTATACGTATAAAAGTTTATAACAAGTACTTAATTTTAGGTTAGCTTTACTATCTTAAGCGTAAGATTAGTCTAACTTATTTATATAGCGAGTGATTTCTGTCTAATATATTCTAGACTAATGCTAGTAGCTACTCTATATTTTATTTTTTTTTAATGTTTCCGTTGTTCGCGAATCTGTGACAGTCGCATTAAATAAAGGCTTAAATTCTAGGAAGACTTTGTTATATCTATATTTCTAATAGAAACTTATATCGGTATAATAGTTAGAGTATTTCTGCATCATAGGCCCTGATAAGGAATTTATAAATCCAGAACTAAAGACGGCTGTATTAGTCAAAAGTAAGGTAGACCAGTCTTTAACGTTAAGTAAATAAATAATAGTCTTAGATATATAGGAAAGTTTATATCCTTTACTTAGTAGCCTGTAACTAACTCCAATTTAGTTGTTACGCTATACCTAAAGTTCTTCTAAAAGATGTAATTCTATTAGCGCAGTACTTGGTCTGGATCTAAATTTCTTAATAGTGTGATGGCACTTTCCACAGTGGAGTTTGCCTTAGGCGTTTGCCGTTGGAGATCGCGTTTGGAACTTCCCACTGATCAAGATGACTCATCTAGAGCTCTATAAAAGGGCTTCAGTTGTGGAAAGTGTCAGACGTATGGTCTGATGCCTCCAACTAACTATTTCGGGATTATTTATGTTTTGTATTGCTCATTGAATCATTGCATTATTCACTGGATCATCCCTATGCGTGCCATACTAAGTCATCCATTCACTCCCTATTTATTCCATTCTGATTCACTATTCATTCCATGCCTACCCCTTCTGATTCAGACCCTTCATTCTATTCAGATTCACAGCCCACATCTGCCCACATCTCTGCAATATATATATGCGGACTGTTTCCATGATTCTTTTGAGGATTAAGGACATGAGTTTCCAAAGAAGGTGTATTCTATTCTTCTGACTTATCTCTCACTTTCTACTTATTCCTTCCTTAGATTTCTATGCGTTCCTCCTAGAGATCTAAGTATTCAGCGAGGAACATCTAAAGTCAAATCGAATTAGTTAGAATTCTTCTGCAGCTATACCGAACTCCAGAGAGTTCCATAGAAAGGCCTTTCTCTTCCTTTCCTTTCTCTCTCCATAGTCAGATGTTTTCGTCAAGGTGCCAGAATCGATCATTTTCCATCATCCTTCTGAATAGACCGTAACAAATAGCATTAAATACAGTTCTTAGGTTTTCCAGCCCAGTGTTCAA
>NW_027395621.1:0-5852 GCF_047715705.1 Aspergillus ambiguus | reverse complement strand
ATAATATATAATCCGTGTATTATACCGATATATTACATTATTTTAATACTAAAGTACGTCCAATACAAGTCGTAAGTAGAAATAAAACTTATCAACATTTTGTATAAAATCTACCCGTAGGTAGATTCTAACTATAAATTTGGAAGAACTTTAAGTTAATATTATCAATTCATTATACCATAAAAGATAAAACTATATCTATGCTCCATTATGCAAATCGCGGTAATATCTAGCAGGCACCTGATGTCGTTTATTGCAAGTACTATAAGTAGTAGTAGACTCCGGCTCGATATCTAGACTTTGGTCTGGATTAGAAACCGGAATCGAGACTACTATCTGACTTACAATAGGTGGTAATGTTAGATATTGAGCAGCTCGAGTAAGTTGTGAAGGTAGAGATACCTCAGAATTTTGTAGGAAATAGTCCTCGTCATCGTCCTTATCATTCCCAACAAGACCTTCTTCATCACTAATATACCCAGACTCAGGTAAGATATCCAGATCTTTCTCATTATCATAAGATAAAGTTTGATCTTCTATCCCATTAATCTCTTCATAAAGTTGCCGATACTCTTCATCAATCACAGAGCGATCTGCACATAATTGAACTATAATTGCTTCAATTGTGTAATCGCTTAAGCAATTACGACGATAATAGCACACATCCCGCGCTACCGAGAAAAGATTTTCAGGACCTACCCCACTCACTGGTACTGAAAGAAAATTAAGTGCCATTCGAGAAAGAACTGGATATTGAACGGAATAATCTTTCTAAAACACTAGACACCGCCTAGGATGCAAAACCGCTAGCAAGTTACCTATGGTTAGATTTTATTTTTTAGAAGATAAATGCGCGTTATATCAAGATAGACTCACGAGAATTTAGATAGCTATCTAGCTCCGCAAAACGATTGTGTCCTGATTCCGAGGAATATTAGCTTGAATAAGAAAATAATCGACGACGTTTTGTAGAACGATTAATAAGTCGATTTAATTCTTAAAAACCAGAGACATCTTCTTCCTCTACCGGAAAATTGATATCAGGATATCTCAGGGCGTAATAAACAAATACCTTCTTCAAATAATCGTGATAAGTATTTATCTAATTATGATCGTTTTCATCCCATGCTAGACCTCTAAAGGCCTGTAACTTCTAACAAGGATTTAAGATAATCGTAATGCTATAAATAATCCTATAAGACCTATAAGTGTCAGTATAATATTTCCGGAGCTTAGAATGTGCTGCTTGAAGACTACTATAGATTTGTTTCTTCTATAGTCTTTGTTTTTGTTCAATCTTAGTCATATGTTCTTCAAGGTGGTTAAAAAGAATATCGTAAACATCATACACCTAATAAACTGTGACCCCAGTGTGAGTTAAAAGACCAGTAGTGTAGAGTGAAAACTCATAGAGTATTTCAAGTAAATACTCTATATGTCGCCATTCGTACTTCCGAAAGCTTAACGCATTTTTAATTCTCTTATTCGACTGCTCCGTAATGAACCATTCAATAGCGGATTTAAACTGGTAAACACGGAATAATATTTTGTATGTTGAATTCCAACGTATCCGATAATCAATTGAAAGACTCAATATTCTTCTATAAAATCGGTCTTGTTCTTTCCGGAATGCTTGCAGGCGCTGAGGACTGGTATTTATGTAACGCGTTACTTTTCGTACCTAAGATACCATTACCATTATATTAGTTTATCTAACCATAGTTAGATTTAGCAATAGGAATACGTACCTTTTCTAAAGTTCGAAGTATCCTATACTCAGTATATTCTATATCCTTATTATTCCAGATATGACTTGGATCGTTATTTTTTGGCGTGAGTTTTAGCTGCTTTAAAAACGCTGTGACAGATAACTGGATAACATGGGTTAGGCAGGGAAAATGATGTAAACTATTCAGTAGTACTCGAGTAAAATTATTATTAAATACCTTATTAAGAAGCGATGATTTATTTAGCCCTGATTTTAACTGAGCAGTCATTGCTTCGAATATAGTTCTGTTATTACTAGCATTATCAGTCGTAAGACCCAAGATATGGTAAGATAATCTGTATTTTTGAATGATTTCTTGGACAACTGATGCGAGTCGAGTACCAGTATGAGATCCAGGAAGCGGAGGAAATCCCAATAATACTTTATAATAATGAAAATTGTTATCAATGAAATAGCCCATAACAGCCATAAATGGCTTTTAATCCGGGCTAGTCCAACAATCTAATGCAATTAAGACCTTTCGATTCACTGGAATCATCTGAAGAATTTTCTCGTATACTTCTCCAGCCTTTTGCTTTAAGAGTGTCGTAACTGTATTTCGAGACGGTATTTGTAGCCGATAAACCGGGCTAGTAATTATATAAAGAAGACAGCGGAATTAAGAATGCTCAATAATTCGAAAAGGTAGGCGACCAGCAATAATAAAACAAAGAATTTGTTCTTGAAAAGCTTCTGTAGTGTATTAAGGAATATTACTTCCAATCTTATATATTTGTAATTAGCATAAATCTAACCATAGGTAGATTTTTTTAATAGAACTCACTCGTCCTTTATCTAGCCATTCTTTAATTAATTGCCTTGGAGTCTGTTGGGAGTGTATCGATAATACTCCACATTTTTGCGAGCGAAGATGTGCTGATATTACTGATGTTCCTGTACGTTTATACCTTAGGTGACTTAGACATTTGTGACAATGATGGCATCGAACTTATGGTTTTCCTGAAAGTGTTGTAACCTCATTACAGTATTGCCATATTTCTGATAAGACTTTTTGACCATTCCAAACCTTCAATAAACTTTTATTAGAAGGATTTTGAGCCCAGTCGGTATCCTTCCACCAAGAATAGAAAAGTTCAATTATCCTTTTCAGATTGGTTGAATCAGTAAAATCAGTAGTAATTGGAAATTTTACTACTTGGATTTGTATATCTAAGGATAATATAACTAATTCTGGTGGGATAGGATTGGCAGTGTAATCGTTTTGGTGTAAGAGAGGGTCTATTATCGGAGAAGACGGATAATAGACCGAAAATAAAAATGTCTGCTGTAAGTCTAGTTGAGGTGTATTAACCTTAGTACTAGAATTTTATTCGAAAGATAGCATCTTAATAGTAAAGAATAAGATAATAAAGACTATTAATATTCCTTGGAAATATAAGAAAACCTAAATTGATATGAAAAGCAAAACTAAAGTTAATTTACTCTATAGGGGTATCTTACACAAATAAGAAATCTACCTATGGGTAGAAAATCCAGCTAACACCACTAATGAACTAGTCCCCATTATCGCCTTCGTCACTATCCCTATTCTCGTCCTCTGACCCACGTACAGTCCCGTCCTCTGACCTACGCCCAGTCCCGTCCTCTGACGCACGTTCATTCTCGTCCTCCTCTCCATTCTCTAAATCAGACGAAGTATCTAAAATTGAACTCGAAAATTCGTCTGAATGTGGTACCCCGAACTCATTATGTATCTTTTTATACTCTAGGCGCCATTCCCGGAGTCCACTAGGGTTTTCACTATCCAGTATCTCGCGCAAGCTGATATATAGCTTACGAAGCTTGGATCGGAATTCCTAATATTTGTCTTTAGGGAGTGGTGTTCTATTGGCCGTAATAATTGTCTTATCTGATTGCGTCTCCACCGGTGTCTCCAAATCGACTAATTTATACTATTAGCTAGTGTAATTAAGATCTACCTATGGGTAGACTTACCTTCGGATAACGCCTTCTTTAAAAGACGCAGAGTTTTTGCTGGTAAAGGTCGCTCAAGACGATTCTCGATAATGCTTTTCTGGAGGGCTTTGACTATAGACCGAGTGGCATCCTCTAGGTCAACATAGTCTGGCGGTCTCGCTTTCAGGAATCCTTTTTTGGTGGGCATGTCGGCTGGTATACTAGCAGGATTAGAACGATCAATAGTGAGAGAGGCCAAATTCTCATTCCAGTTATTAATTTGGGTCTTATAGCCAAATTTAGTGAGAAGTACGGAAAGCTCTTATAAAATTTCAACTGCGGTCTTATATTCCTCCTAATACTATTCTAGGTTAGAAACTACCTATAGGTAGATAATTAGTGTGGCGTAGGAACATACCGATAAACCTATCAAAACTAACGGTCTTACGGGATTTTTCTTAGCGGGTCTTTTCCAACCCTATTATAAGGTCTGAAGTATTTGAGATTTCAGATAACGATAATAAACCAGAGTACCGAGAATATCACCCTACAACGAAATATTATTTCGAATAGTCATTGTATTGAGACATGGTGTTTTCTGCAGTACCTTATTCTGAGAGAAATTCGTTTTACAGAAAATCTCTCCCTATAGAGTATATGGCTCATAAGCGGCAGTCTATATATAAGTTAGTTAGAGGATTCGGCTCTGATAATCTACCCATGGGTAGATTATTAAAATTAGTAATTACTTACCAAACGTTTGATGTTATTAAACTCGCTTATAATGCCTTGGAGGCAATTTGGCCGTGCTTCAATCACCATTTTCATAATCTGGATCCAGTGGACATACTGAAAGCGATAAAGATAGGTCTGACGGTTTTCTTCCATAGACTAAACTTTTTTACCTTTCTTTGGAGTACTTTCTTCATCGTTTTCAGAATCTTCGCTAAGTATAGATTCGGGTTCTTTGAGCTATTTTAATTATTATTAGTAAATAAGTCTGTCTCATAGGGAAAAAGAATGAAGGTATAGGAATTTACCAATACCTGGAGATTCGGGTCTTGCCATAAATTCTCATTACGGATCCTTTCCCAAAGGCTTTAAAGAAATTCCTATGCCTTACTCTCTGATGTCTCTGATTCAGGGTCTAAGTCTTCTTCAGAAGGAAAGAGGCGCTCTTCAATCTGCTTAAGCCAACTAAAGACTACCTACTGATGACTTGACTTCGACGGGAGTTTCTATGTAGGGTTAACCCACATTATAATATAGTGTAGTACTTTTGATACTACAGACGATACTTTCTTCTCTAGATCGATCTAATTAGACCTATAATCGTGTAAGATATTTCTAACTATAGGTAGAATTTACATAGGATCTTATTACGTAGGACAGTACAAGTTCTAGTGAGCATAAAGATTTTTAAAGACTTCTTTGTATGATGCATCGGAGAGGTTTATAAGAAAACTAGGGCGTCTATTAGTATATTCCTGGCTTTGAATGACGATGGGTGTTTCCAGTTTAGGAAATTTCAGCTTGCTGGCGTAGTCATTAGACACCGGGAAAGGTTGTTTACGCTTTTGCGTGGATCCATCAGTGAATTTCACCTAGTAGTCCTCTCTTTTAGGAAAAAAGAGAAGTCTCAGTTGGGAAACTAGACGGCCTTGATCGAGGGAAAGGATCAACTTCCAATCATTATAGAGAATAACAGAAAAATCGTAGAGCAAAAGTGGAAAAACTTTTTGAATTCAAGTTTCCACATCTACCCATGGTTAGATTTCCTTACTTTTCTATGGGGGCTTACTTACCTCGGTTTGCTTGCCTGCCTGTATACGGGCTAACAACGACCAATTAAAAATATTTTCCCTATATCTGGTGCCATAGTACAGTCGGATCATCTTAGACAGTGACTTGTCTTTTAAGATGGTAATCATGCGGGTTGCATATGTGAGATTCACACCAAATACGGTATAAAGCTAAGTCTTGAAATTAGTGGCTTTTAAGCGCTCGGCTCTTGCGTTGTCATTGAGCTGGTCAAGGTATATGATAATGTTTAGAGCATTATACCCTTCCGAGTTTGTTTTGCGAACAACATCGCGGTTTGAAATTAGCGCGTCAAGTGTGTTATTCTTTAATTTCTGCTTGTTATACAGATCGACCGCCCAGAGAT
>NW_027395620.1:0-6063 GCF_047715705.1 Aspergillus ambiguus | reverse complement strand
GAACTAACTAACAATTTAAAACAGGATTATCTCTGGGCGGTCGATCTGTATAACAAGCAGAAATTAAAGAATGACATACTTAACGCGCTAATTTTAAACCGCGATGTTATTTGTAAAACAAACTCGGAAGGGTATAATGCTCTAAATATTATTATATACCTTAACCAGCTCGATGATAACGCAAGAGCCGAGCGCTTAAAAGCCACTAATTTTAAGACTTAGTTTTATACCGTATTTGGTGTGAATCTCATATATACAACCCGCATAATTACTATCTTGAAAGACAAGTCACTGTCTAAGATGATCCGACTGTACTATGGCACCAGATATAGGGAAAATATTTTTAATTGGTCGTTGTTAGCCCGTATACAGGCAGGCAAGCAAACTGAGGTAAGTAAGCCCCCATAGAAAAGTAAGGAAATCTAACTATGGGTAGATATGGAAACTTAAATTCAAAAAGTTTTTCCACTTTTACTCTACGATTTTTGGGTCTAAACGACAGAATCTTATCCCCTATAATAATTAGAAGTTGATTCTTTCCCTCGATTAAGGCCGTCTAGTTTCCTAACTGAGACTTCTCTTTTTTCCTAAAAGAGAGGACTACTAGGTAAAATTCACTGATAGATCCACGCAAAAGCGTAAACAACCTTTCCCGGTATCTAATAACTACGCCAGCAAGCTGAAATTTCCTAAACTGGAAACACCCATCGTTATTCAAAGCCAGGAATATACCAATAGACACCCTGATTTTCTTATAAACCTCTCCGATGCGTTATACAAAGAAGTTTTCAAAAATCTTTATACTTACCAGAACTTATACTGTCCTACATGGTAAGATCCTATATAGATTCTACCTATAGTTAGAAATATCTTACACGATTATAGGTCTAATTAGATCGACCTAGAGAAGAAAGTATTGTCTATAGTATTAAAAGTACTACACTATATTATAATGTGGGTTGACCCTACATAGAAACTCCCGTCGAAGTCAAGTCATCAGTAGGTAGTCTTTAGTTAGCTTAAGCAGATTGAAGAACGCCTCTTTCCTTCTAAAGAAGACTTAGACCCTAAATCAGAGATATCAGAGAGTAAGACATAGGAATTTCTTCAAAGCCTTTGGGAAAGGATCTGTAATAAGAATTTATAGCAAGACCCGAATCTCTAGGCATTGGTAAGTTCCTATACCTTAATTCTTTTTCCCTATGAGACAGACTTATTTACTAATAATAATTAAAATAGCTCAAAGAACCCGAATCTACACTTAGCGAAAATTCTAAAAACGATAAAGAAAGCACTCCAAAGAAAGGTAAAAAAGTTTAGTCTATGGAAGAAAACCGTTAGACCTATCTTTATTGCTTTTAGTATGTCCACTAGATCCAGATTATGAAAATAGTAATTAAAGCACGGCCAAATTGCCTCTAAGGCATTATAAGCGAGTTTAATGACATCAAACGTTTGGTAAGTAATTACTAATTTTAATAATCTACCTATGGGTAGATTATCAGAGCCGAATCCTCTAACTAACTTATATATAGACTGCCGCTTATAAGCCATACACTCTATAGAGAGAGATTTTCTGTAAAACGAATTTCTCTCAGAATAAGGTACTGCAGAAAACACCATATCTCAATATAATAACTATTTGAAATAATATTTTATTGCAGGGTAATATTCTCGGTACTCTAGTTTATTATCGTTATCTAAAATCTTAAATACTCCAGACCTTATAATAGGATTAGAAAAAACCCACTAAGAAAAATCCCGCAAGACCGTTGGTTTTAATAGGTTCACCGGTATGTTCCTACGCCACACTAATTATCTACCTATAGGTAGTTTCTAACCTTAAATAGTATTAGGAGGAATATAAGACCGCAGTTAAAGTTTTATAAGAGCTTTCCGTACTTCTCACTAAATTTAGCTATAAGACCCAAATTGATAACTAGAATAAGAATTTGGCCTCTCTTACCATTGATCGTTCTGATCCTGCTAGTATACCAGCCGACATGCCTACCAAAAAAGGATTCCTGAAAGCGAGACCGCCAGACTATATTGATCTAGAGGATGCCACTCGGTCTATAGTTAAAGCCCTCCAGAAAAGTATTGTTAAGAATCGTCTTAAGCGACCTTTACCAGCAAAAACTCTGCGTTTTTTAAAGAAGGCGTTATCCGAAGGTAAGTCTACCTATAGGTAGATCTTAATTACACTAGCTAATAGTATAAATTAGTCGATTTAGAGATACCGGTAAAGACGCAATTAGATAAGATAATTATCACGGCTAATAGTACACCACTCCCCAAAGATAAATATTAGGAATTCCGATCTAAGCTTCGTAAGCTACATATTAGCTTACGCGAGATACTAGATAGTAAAAACCCTAGTAGACTCTGAGAATGGCGCCTAGAGTATAAAAAGATATATAATAAGTTCGGGGTACCACATTCAGACGAATTTTCGAGTTTAATTTTAGATACTTCGTCTAATTCAGAGGATAGAGAGGAGGACGAGAATGAATGTGCGTCAGAGGACGGGACTAGACGTAGGTCAGAGAACAGGACTATACGTGGGTCAGAGGACGAGAATGGGGATAGTAACGAAGGCGATAATAGGGACTAGTTTATTAGTAGTGTTGGCTGGATTTTCTACCCATGGGTAGATTTCTTATTTATATAAGATACCCCTGTAAAGTAAATTAACTTTAGTTTTGCTTTTTATATTAATTTAGGTTTTCTTATATTTCTAAGGAATATTGATAGTCTTTATTATCTTATTCTTTACTATTAAGATGTTATCTTTCGAACAAAATTCTAGTACTAAGGTTAATATATCTTAACTAGACTCATAGCAGACATTTTTATCTTCGGTCTATTATCTGTCTTCTCTAACAATAGACCCTCTCTTATACTAAAATGATTACACTACCAATCCTATCCTACTAGAATTAGTTATATTATTCTTAGATATGTAAATCCAAGTAGTAAAATTCCTAATTACTACTGATTTTACTAATTTAACCAATCTAAAAAGGATAATTAAACTTTTCTATTCTTGGTAGAAAGATACCGACTAGGCTCAAAATCCTTCTAATAAAAATTCATTGAAGGTTTGGAATAGTCAAAAAATCTTATTAGAAATATAGTAATACTGTGATGAGGTTGTAACACTTTTAGGAAAACCATAAGTTCGATGCCATTATTGTCACAAATATCTAAGTCACCCAAGGTATAAACGTACAGGAACTTCAGTAATATCAGTATATCTTTGCTCGCAAAAATGTGGAGTATTATCGATATACTCCTAACAGACTCTAAAACAATTAATCAAAGAATGGCTAGATAAAGGACGAGTGAGTTCTATTAAAAAAAGTCTACCTATGGTTAGATTTATACTAATTACAAATACATAAGATTGGAAGTAATATTCCTCAATATACTACAGAAGCTTTTCAAGAACAAATTCTTCGTTTTATTATTGCTGGTCGCCTACCTTTTCGAATTATTAAGTATTCTCAATTCCGCCGTCTTCTTTATATAATTACTAGCCCGGTTTATTAGCTACAAATACCGTCTCGAAATACAGTCACGACACTCTTAAAGCAAAAGACTGGAGAAGTATACGAGAAAATTCTTTAGATAATTCCAGTGAATCGAAAGGTCTCAATTACATTAGATTGTTGGACTAGCCCGGATCAAAAGCCATTTATAGCTGTTATAGGCTATTTCATTAATAACAATTTTCATTATTATAAAGTATTATTAGGATTTCCTCCGCTTCCTGGATCTTATACTGGTACTCGACTCGCATTAGTTGTCCAAGAAATTATTTAAAAATACGGATTATCTTACCGTATCTTAGGTCTTACAACTAATAATACTAGTAATAACAGAACTATGTTCGAAGCAATAACTGCTCAGTTAAAATCAGAGCTAAATAAATTATCGCTTCTTAATAAGGCATTTAATAATGATTTTGCTCGAGTACTACTGAATAGTTTACATTATTTTCCCTGCCTAACCTATGTTATCCAGTTATCTGTCATAGTGTTTTTAAAGCAGCTAAAACTTATACCAAAAAATAACGATCTAAGTCATGTCTGGAATAATAAGGATATGGAATATACTAAGTATAGGATACTTCGAACTTTAGAAAAGGTATATATTTCTATTGCTAAATCTAACCATGGTTAGATAAACTAATATAATGGTAATAGTATCTTAGGTACGAAAAGTAACGCGTTATATAAATGCCAGTCCTTAGCGCCTGTAAGTATTCCGGAAAGAACAAGACCGAATTTATGGAAGGATATTGAGTCTTTTAATTAATTGTCGGACACGTTAGAATTTAATATACAAAATATTATTCCGTATTTACCAGTTTAAATCCGCTATTAAATGGTTCATTACGGAGCAGTCGAATAAGAGAATTAAAAATACCTTAAGCTTTCGGAAGTACGAATGGCGACACATAGAGTATTTACTTAAAATATTCTATGAGTTTTCACTCTATACTACTGGTCTTTTAACTCACACTGGGGTCACAGTTTATTAGATATATAATATTTACGATATTCTTTTTAACCACCTTGAAGAACATATGACTAAGATTGAATAAAAACAAAGACTATAGAAGAAACAAATCTATAGTAGTCTTTAAGTAGCACATTCTAAGCTCTGGAAATATTATACTAATACTTATAGGTCTTATAGGATTATTTATGGCATTACAATTATCTTAAATTCTTATCGGAAGTTATAGGCCTTTAGAGATCCAATATAGGATAAAAACGATTATAATTGGATGAATACTTATCATAATTATTTAAAGAAGGTATTTGTTTATTACGCCCTGAGATATCCTAATATCAATTTTCCGGTAGAGGAAGAAGATATCTCTGGTCTTCAAGGATTAAATTAACTTATTAATCGTTCTACAAAACGTCGTCGATTATTTTCTTATTCAAGCCAACATTCCTCGGAATTAGGACAGAATCGTTTTATAGAGCTAGATAGCTATCTAAATTCTTATAAGTCTATCTTGATACAACGCGCATTTATCTTCTAAAAAATAAAATCTAACTATAGATAACTTGCTAGCGGTTTTGCATCCTAGGCGATGTCCTAATATACTGGTGTTTTAGAAAGATCATTCCGTTCAATATCCAGTTCTTTCTCGAATGGCACTTAATTTTCTTTCAGTACCAGTGAGTGGGGTAGGTCCTGAAAATCTTTTCTCGGTAACACGGGATGTATACCATTATCGTTATAATTGCTTAAGCGATTACATAATTGAAGCAATTATAGTTTAATTATATGTAGATCGCTCTGTAATTAATAAAGAGTATCGGTAACTTTATAAAGAGATTAATAGGATAGAAGATTAAACTTTATCTTATAATAATAAGAAAGATCTGGATATCTTACCTAAGTCTAGGTATATTAGTAATAAAGAAGGTCTTATTAGGAATAATAAGGACGATGACAAGGACTATTTCCTACAAAATCCTGAGGCATCTCTACCTTTATAACTTACTCGAGCTGCTCAACATCCAACATCACCACCTATTACAAGTCAGATAGTAGTCTCAATTCCGGTTTCTAATCCAGACTAAAGTCTAGATATCGAGCCGGAGTCTACTACTACTTATAGTACTTGTAATAAACGATATCAGGTGCCTGCTGGATATTACCGCGATTTGCATAATGGAGTATAGATATAGTTTTATCTTTTATAGTATAATAAATTAATAATATTAACTTAAAGTTCTTCCAAATTTATAGTTAGAATCTACCTACAGGTAGATTTTATATAAAATATTGATAAGTTTTATTTCTACTTACGACTTGTATTGGACGTACTTTAGTATTAAAATAATGTAATATATCGGTATAATACACGGATTATATATTATCCTTATTATAGAATCCGCGCGGTTACCCGCAAATCCGCGCGGGTCCTACTCTTAGAACCCGCAACCCGCGCGGACTATAACTTTTTCAACCCGCACCGCACCGCTGCGGTGCGGGTAGAGAATCCGCGCGGATTTGCGGTGCGGGTTGACAACCCTA
>NW_027395619.1:0-6481 GCF_047715705.1 Aspergillus ambiguus | reverse complement strand
TGAATTTTATGTATTTTTATGCATTTTTTAACCCGCGCGGTTACCCGCAGTAAATCTATGCGGGTTGTGGTGCGGTGCGGATTATATTTTTAAGAATCCGCAACCCGCGCGGATTCCTTTTTGACCCTGCGGATTGTACCCGACCCGCACCGAGTGCATCCCTAGTTATTTATTACTAAGGCGAGGTAGACTACCCAGAACCCGTTAATATAAAAAGATCCGGGATAGTCTCTTAGAGATTATATATTTTACTAGCTATTGTTTTAAGAAATAGTACTTAGAATCTTCTTTATTTCCTTATTATTATTATATTATTCTCTAATAGCTAAGAACAGCTATATCTTATTAAGAGAGGGTAATTGTAATAGTACTTTCTATAGTAGAGTTTACCTTAGGCGTTTGCCGTTGGAGATCGCTTTGGAACTTCCTACTAATTAAGATAACTTATCTAGAGCTCTATAAAAGGGCTTTAGTTGTGGAAAGGCCTTTCTCTTCCTTTCCTTTCTCTCTCCGTAGTCAGATGTTTTCGTCAAGGTGCCAGAATCGATCATTTTCCATCATCCTTCTGAATAGACCGTAACAGATAGATTATCTAGATCCTAATTTAGGACCCCAAATTAAGACCCTAAATAATATAGAAATTAATAAAATTATTAAGTTTATTAGATTAAGCTCCGAAAATAATAAATATAATATAATTAATCTTACAGAGAGCCTACCGAGCAGTTTAAAAGAGGCTTAAAATAATAATATTAACTATTTAGATTATTTAGATAAAGTAGAAAATAATATTATACTTAGAGATCCGCCTAATTTACTATCTAATTTATTATTTGCTTTATTAATTCTACCACTACTAGACGTTATTATTAATAATAGTAGATTTAAACTATTAAATTTACTATTTAATCTATCTGATTTACTATTTAATTTACTAAATAGCTTACTAGACTAAACACCAGAGGTTATTATCGATAATAGCTAATTTAATTTTAGTAAATATAATAATTTAATAGAGCCTATTAGCCTAAGGAGATAAAGATTACCTTCACCAGAACCTAAAATATTAAAAAAATCTTATTTTTAATTATTTTACGCATCCTAATTCGGCTATAAAAAACTATATATAAATAATTTACTATCGGAACCAAAAGAATAGAGAGATATAGTAAATAGTCTATTTAGAAATAAATAGATTTATACAGTAGAGGTTAAATACTAATATCTAAATAATATAAAAATATAGACTGTTTTACTAGCTAAAACTATTAATTCTATTAATCAGATAATACTTCTATTAAAATAGATATTTGTATATAAATTTAATTAATATAGCTATTTAGTTAAATTTAAAGTAAGAATCTGCGTAAGAGAAGATCTTTAGCTACTTAGTAATCTTAATATAAGAGCTATAATACTAGGATCTAGATCTTTATAAGTTATACTAGCCCTAGCCGCTATATTTAATCTAAAGGCTATTTAACTGGATACAGTAAATGTATTTCTGAATAGCCCTATTAACGAAAAGGTCTATGTGCAGGCCCTACCAGGCCTAGGTCCTAAAAATAGGGTATTCTAATTAAATAGGGCCCTATATGGATACGACAATCTCTATTACTTTAGTAGAGAGAAATAGGCGATATAATAAGAAAACTAGGCCTAGAGCCTATACTAGAGGACCCCTGCCTATATATAAACAACTATATAATTCTAATAATCTATATCGATAATATAATTATTATTTTTTATAAAGATTAGGCAGAAAAGATTAGATTTTTTAAAGAATGTCTCTGTACGACCTACTAGATAAAGAATTTTAGAGAAATAACTTAATTTCTAAATATAAAAATTTATAGTGATCGCCCGAAGCAAAAGATATAGATATCTTAGATAAATTATATTAAAAAAATTACTTACTAATTTAATTTGGCTAATCGGAGATCTTTTACCACCCCTTTACTAGCTAAAAACCTTAATTTTATTAATAAGCAAATATTAGATTCGAAAGGAATTTATCTCTATTAGTAGAAAATTAGATCTACTTTATATATAATTATTATATTGAGACCTAACTATATATATACTTGCTAAAAGCTCTTATAATTTCTGCTAAATCCTATAGCGAGAGATATAGAGGTAGCTAACTATCTTATTACCTTTTTTTAAAGAACTCGATTCTATATAATTCGCTATTTAGAACCTGAATCAGCTATTAAATTATCGGAATCAACTTTATTGAGATTTATACTGCTTTTTAGAGCTACTAGCGATACTATATTTACTAATTCTATAAGCAGAAAGTCTTTAGAGAGCTATATATTTAGTCTTTATAGAGGACTAGTTAATTAGAGTACTAGAAAGTAGAAAACAATAACGCTCTCTACTACCGAAGCCGAGATTCTAGCTATATCTACAGCTAGTAAGTAGTTTTTATAGTAGAAACAGTTCTTTAAAGCTATTGTATTTAATCTAGAATAGTAACTTACTATTTAGTATAATAATAAGTAGACTATTAACCTACTTACTAAGCCTTATTTACTATATCGATCAAAATTAAAGTACGTCGATATTTATTATTATTAGCTTCGCTAAGAGGTCCAAAATTAATCTATTTAGATTTAATGGATATCTACTAATAAAATACTTATAGATAGCCTTATTAAATAACTCTATAGGCTAAAATATCGAGAATTTATAAAGTAGCTAAATATAGAAAATATATCTTATCTAATTTAAATTATCTCTTACCTTTATCTTACTTTTCTATAGAATTTCTATATAAAAGTAAGCTGAATCTTATACGTCTGTAAGTTATAATTTCTAAATAATTTTAAAAACTAGGGAGGTATGTTAGACGTATAGTCTAATATCTCTAACTAACTATTTCGGGATTATTTATATTTTATATTACTTATTAAATTACTATATTATTTACTGGATTATCCCTATATATATTATACTAAGTGATTTATTTATTCCCTATTTATTCTATTCTAATTACTATTTATTCTATGCTTACCCTTTCTAATTCAGATCCTTTATTCTATTTAGATTTATAGCCTATATCTCTGTAATATATATATATAGTCTATTTTCTAAGATTCTTTTAAGGATTAAGGATATGAGTTTCTAAAGAAGATATATTCTATTTTTCTAACTTATTTCTTACTTTCTACTTATTCTTTTTTTAGATTTCTATGCGTTCCTCCTAGAGATCTAAGTATTTAGTAAGGAATATCTAAAGTCAAATCAAATTAGTTAGAATTTTTCTATAGCTATACCGAACTCCCGAGAGTTCTATATCTAGAACCTTATTAGAGATATATAATAAATTAACTATTTATTTATCTATAGAAAGAGCATTATTAATTCTAATATAGAACTATTTAAGCTAACTACCTTAGATAATGTTAGACGTATGGTCTAATGTCTCTAACTAACTATTTCGGGATTATTTATGTTTTGCATTGCTTATTAAATTACTACATTATTTACTGGATCATCCCTATGCGTGCCATACTAAGTTATTCATTCACTCCCTATTTATTCCATTCTAATTCACTATTCATTCCATGCTTACCCCTTCTGATTCAGACCCTTCATTCTATTCTAATTCACAGCCCACATCTCTGCAATATATATATATAGCCTGCTTTCCTATGGTTCTTTGGAGGATTAAGGACATGAGTTTCTAAAGAAGGTGTATTCTATTCTTCTGACTTATCTCTCACTTTCTACTTATTCCTTCCTTAGATTTCTATGCGTTCCTCCTAGAGATCTAAGTATTCAGTGAGGAACATCTAAAGTCAAATCGAATTAGTTAGAATTCTTCTGCAGCTATACCGAACTCCCAGAGTTCCATAGATAAGAAGTCTAAAGACTATTCTATTAGGTTTCTTAAAAAAAATAGATACTATTTAAATATAAAATTTTAATTTTATAAAGACCGAGCTATCAGAAAAATATCTTCTTAATAAAGAATATTTTTAATTAGCTATTAAGCCTATTATACAGTAAGACTAGGAATCTAGATAATAAGAGATCCTTTTAGATTTAATAGTTACTATTAAAGATCTCTTTATTCTTTTCTTAGGATCGTTATATATATAATTATAATTTTTTAAGATCTATATATCTTTATTCTATCTATTAAACTTATGGAGCTAATAATTACTCTATATTTTAGATCTTTTTTTACGGTATTATCTACTATATCAGAACTTTAAATTTAATAAATAATACTATATCTACCCCTATAATAGCCGTAAAAGATATTAGTTTAGTTAAACTTTTAATAGTATTTCAATCCGTCTATAATATTAATAAGAAATAGTATTTTTAGTAAATACTAATACTATTTATTAATATTCTTAAAGCTTTAAGAATTAGCTTATAGTTTATTTCTAAGTATTTATTCTCTTTATAATTAAAGAAAATAATTTATATATAATGCACTTTATACTATTAAAAAAATTTTTTATTATAGACTTTGTTTCCAAGCCCCTATTAGAAATTATTAAATAAATATATTTTTATTAATAGAAAAGATTCTTAAATATAAATTTTATAATTAATTTAGTATTAGTACTATTTAAAGTATAAGCTTTAATCTATTTAAATAGTAATTTTCTAGTAATAATTAGATAATAGAGATTCGTCTATTTCTTAGTGTTATAAATAATATCTAGATACTATTTTTAGAAAGAAAAGCCGGTTATAAGATATCTATTTTTTCTTAGATATACTATCTCTACTTTCTAGTAAGATTTATAAGATTTTATCTAGAAAGTAATATTTTTCTATAATCTACTTTATTAATAGTAAGTAGTTATTCTATAGTATATTTCTTCTTATTCTTAGTAGCCTAGGTCTTTATATATAGAGATAAGAATTTCTTTTTTTTATTTTAATTATCTATAATACGCCGAACTAGAATATCTTAACTTATTTATCTGAAAAGATATCTATACTAAATAAGAAACTTAGTAGGTTTTCGGTAGAAGATATAGTATTATTTAAATAATATATAATTCGGTTATTTTAATATATTATAGATAGAACTATTATATAATTTCTAGTAATTTATTTAACTAATTCTTATTTTTAGTATTAAGAGATTTAATATTATCAAAATCTTTATTTCTATTTTAGTTTCTATTATCCGAAAGGTCTATAGTATAGAGTTCTTTTTTAAAATCTTTATTAATTTGTTCTGCATCTATTAGATCCTTTTTTAAAGCTATAGGTTTTTACGATAATCTATTAGTAATAATATTTTTTATATTTATAATATATCGCGCTATAAAGTTAAATAATTAAATTTATATAATCTAATAAACAATAACTATTTCTAGAAAATCTATAGCTATTTTATTAAGCTATATAACTAATACTATTATATCTATTTCTAGTATAAAATATACTCTGTAAATATAAGCTCGGAACTTCTTTAAGATTAAAAATATAGTTTAATATTTCTTTTTTTATATTATAGTTGGCTTCCGAAGAGCTCTAAAGTCTATTTTTATAGTATACTAGCTATTACCGCTTTAAGCTAATACTAATCTATATTAATATATCTCTTTATCCCTTTCCGCTAGTTTTATAAACTATTATAATTTCCTCGAAGTTCTATAGCGTACTATTGTCTTTTTTAATAAAGTAATAAAGGGGTACTAGTACTAAGATAGTTATAAATACTATTTTAAGTTTATCTATAGATTATTACTCTGCTTAGTCCTACTAAAATTCTATTCTTTTTTTTAGTAGTTTGTATATTGGGGCTGCTTTTAGAATAAATCTCTTAATTTAGATCTAATAATAAACTATAATTCTAAGAAAAGCTGAAATATCTATAAAATGTATATAGAATAGCTAGTCTAGAATCTTAAGAATTTTTACTATTTTTAAATAATATTCTTATTTATTATATATATATTCTATAATTTTTATTATAGAAATTGTCAGACGTATGGTCTGATGCCTCCAACTAACTATTTCGGGATTGTTTATGTTTTACATTGCTTATTAAATCATTGCATTATTCACTGGATCATCCCTATGCGTGCCATACTAAATTATTTATTTACCCCCTTTCTATTTCTATTCTGATTTACTATTTATTCTATACTTACCTCTTCTGATTTAGACCCTTTATTCGATTCAGATTTACAGCCCATATCTCTATAATATATATATATAGTCTGTTTTCCATGATTCTTTGGAGGATTAAGGATATGAGTTTCTAAAGAAGGTATATTCTATTCTTCTAACTTATCTCTTACTTTCTACTTATTCCTTCCTTAGATTTCTATATATTTCTCCTAGAAATCTAAGTATTCAGCGAGGAACATCTAAAATTAAATCGAATTAGTTAGAATTCTTCTGCAGCTATACCGAACTCCCAAGAATTCCATAGTTATAAGCCCGGATTCCTCACCTATCTAATTCGATTTGACCGATTTGACCGATTTGACCGATT
>NW_027395618.1:0-6504 GCF_047715705.1 Aspergillus ambiguus | reverse complement strand
AATTATAGAATACCCAAATATATTATATTAAATAGAGATAAATTATTTATATTAAAATTCTGGAAATCGCTTATAGACTTTATAGAAATTAATTAGTATTTAATAATAGTTTATTATATATAAGCTAATAGGTAAACTAAGAGAATAAACTAGATATTAGAATAATATTTATAATACTATATTAATTACTAGTAGGATAACTGGGAAAAACTCTTATTAATAGTATAATTTATATATAATAATATATAATACTTAATAATTAGAGAAATACTATTTTTCGCGAACTATAGATTTAATCTTATAATAATTAATAAAACTAAGTACTACTACGATAAGTAATATAGAAAAAAACCTATCTTTAAAAAAGAGAAGAAAGTATTCCTATTTTATAGAAATATTAAAACTAAGCGACTAAGCTAGAAGCTTAATTACTAAAAATTAGGACTATTTAAAATTATATAATAATTAGGACTATTAAATTACTAGTTAGAGCTATTTACAATAATAAGAAAAATATATCTAGTATTTTATATATTACTATTAGAACTAGCACTATAAAATACTAAGCTTACTAAAAAAGTAAAAATTAAAAAAGAAATCGAATAGAAATATAAGATTAAGAAAATTCTAAAATATAAAAAAATTAGTAAAAAACTATACTACCTTATTAAGTAGAAAAGTTATAATACCTTAGAAAATATATAGAAGCCTACTAAGAATCTAATAGGCTACTATTAAGTAATTTAATAGTATTACTAGAAATAGATAGATCGAAGTTCTCCTAGAAAATAGAGAATAAGTAATTTATTTTCTTAGCTATCTAAGTAAAACTTAGATTATTAAATAAAATAATTAGCTAAATAATCTTTATAGAGAGCTAGGACTTATTATTTTATTTATCTAAAATATATAGTAACTCTATATTATACTCTAATATTTTAAATTTTTACTACTTAAAAAAAGCTATTTATTTTTATAACCTTTATTAATAAGCTATTATTTTTTTATACTGATTTTATTTCGCAAGATATTTCTATTATTAATTAAGAAATTATTAGTATAAATAAACTAAGTAATTTTAAAATTTACTTAATTCGGGCTTAAGAAGATCTAACTTATTATTATTCTTTTTAATATTAGAGAAAAGTTTATTCTTAGTATATTTTAGAATTAACTATTTGCTATTAGTATAAAAATTATATTTATAAATATAATTCTAACGGATATATAAGATATACTTTATATAATAATAAGAATAATCTATAACGTACTCTTTACTAATTAATAAATAAAATTTATATCTAATATAGGAAATAAAACTATTCTTTAAAATATAATTAATCTGCTTCGCATAAATACTATAGAAAAAATAAAACTTTATAGAAAGAGCCTTAAGAAAATTATTAATATAGTATTTAGATATAATAAACTATAAGAATAGGAAAATAAAAATAAATAAATCTTAGATATTTATCTAAGAGAAAAAAGCTAGTCTTTATATTTTTAGAAAATAAAAGCCTTAAAAAGGGGGAGTAATATTATAGTACTATCTACGGTTAATTATATAATAGCGGTTTAATTAGATAGAGACCTAGATAATTTATAACTAACTAATATCTTATAGGAAGAGATACCTAGTTATTAACTAATAACTAGACCTACCTAGTTATATTAGAATCTAGATAAAATATAATATTAGTTAAATAAGTTGCCTAAGTACTAAGAATATATAACTAACTAAATAGTATATAGATAATTATAAATTAGTATATCTTCGGAGCACTAAGAATATATTATATATTAAATATCTACTACCGAACAATTAAATATATACTAATATTATATTACTATAGGATATATAAGAATACTTATTTATATACTTAGAATAGTTTCTACTTTTTATATTTAGTAATACTATCTTTAATAATTATAGTATTTTATTGCTAGTATAATTTATCTATACTATTATTATAGATAGATATATATATCTACTTAGCCTTATTTCTATCTTTACTATTTCGGATCTTAGAATTACTCTACTAGTTTTTAGAAATATTAGTCCCGCTTATAGGAGTCGCTACACTCCCAGGATAAGTATTGTCCAGTTTAGGATTATTGGATTCTGATTACCCGAGCTCGAATAACCATACTAGCAATTAGCGCAGCTTAGACGGATCCCAGGGTTTGACAGCAGCATATACTTATAATATTCCTCCCGCAACACTACAGAATCGACTACGCGGTATCTCTACACGCTCAGAAAGACGCGCCAATAGTCATAAAATAACTCAAAATGAAGAGGAATCGCTTATACAATGGATTCTATTGCTAGATCGATGTGGAGCGCCTCCCAAACCATCATATATACGAGAAATAGCTAATATTCTTCTTGCTGAGCGCGGTACTATACCTATCCAATTAGTTAGATATAACTAGGCTACCAATTTTATTAAACGCCGCGATGAAGTTAAATACTACTATTTTCGATAATATAATTATCGATGTACTAAAAGCGAAGACCCTAAGGCTATTAAAGAGTAGTTTAATCGAGTATAAATTACTATAATACAGTATAGTATTGTATTAGAGGATATCTATAATTTTAATAAGACTGGATTCGCTATAGGCCTAGTAGCTACTACTAAGGTAGTTACTAGAGCTAAGCTAGTTAGAAAACCTCTTCTTATATAGCCAGGTAATCGGAAGTAGGTTATTTCTATTAAATATATTAACTCTACTGGATAGGTATTTCTACTATACATTATCTTTAAAGGTAAGGTTTATATAGAGGGTTAGCTTAAAAATATAAAGCTTCTATATGGCTTACGCATTAAAGTTAGTCCTAATAAATAGATTACTAATGAAATTGGACTTCGCTAGCTTCGATATCTCTTTATTTCTGCTACTACTAGCTGTATAACTAGGAAATACCGGCTTCTAGTTCTTGATAGCTATAGAAGTTATCTCACGCCTTCGTTCGACTAATTATATAATAAAAACTATATTATTTCTATCTGTATGCCTGTATATTTATCCTATCTTCTACAGCCTTTAGATATAGACTATTTTGTACCGCTAAAACACGCGTATAGAGGCTTAGTGGAAAAGCTTATATGTATAAGTATTAACTATATTAATAAATATAATTTTTTTGAAGGTATTTCCTGCAGCCCGCAACCTTACTTTTAAAGTAAAGACTATTTGAAATAGCTTTATAGTAGCTAGCTTAGTTCTATATAATCCTGAGAGGGTCCTTAGTAGGTTGAATATTCGACTAAAGACCCCTATACCACCAGGTAGTCGGTTAACCAATTCAGCGCCTAAAACACTATACAACGCTAGGCAGCTAGAAAAGCAGGTATCTATAGTGAAAAAGTTACTTAAAGTACGTTCCCAGAGTTCTATTCCTTTATTAGAAGCGCGATTAAATAAGCTTATAAAAGGTTATAAATTATATCTTAATAAGCTTGTTCTTGCACGTGAAGAACTACGTAATTTATATACTTCTAATAAGGTAAAGGCTTAAAAATAGAAATGCTCTACTAGGTAGCTTACTCTCCCAGAGAGCTATACAGCTCAGGGAGATTAGAAGCGATCTCCGCGTGAGAATAAGGTTTAGGAAACTCAGAATACTATGCCTATAGATCTAGCGCTTTCTGCAGTTGGACTACGCGTACGAGCTCCACCGCAGTGTTCTAATTGTCATATTCGAGGATATACTAGAGTTTGATGTCCTAATCCACTTAGTAATTAGTTTTTATATAGAAATGCAATTGTTTGGTTGATAAAGGCTCTAATATTTAGCCCGCGGGCAGGAATTGGCAGGCGGTGGCCGGCCACGTTGTGTGGCCGACTCGCTTGTGAAATACGTTAATTTAGCTATATTATATAAGCTACTAAACCTATTATAGTAATGCGGTTATACAGATTATCCGCATAATTTTTACTATATTTAGTATAGTAACTATAAAATAATCTATTTATATATATAGATTTTATAATAAAAAATAGAAATCAGTGTCTATATAATGTATATATATTAAAATATAATAGAATATAATACTATAATTGCTATTAAAAGCTATGCGGATAGTGCGGGTAACCGCAAATCCGTGCGGGTTGACAACCCTAAAGCTAACTCTAAGCCCTAAAACTAATAATTGAATATTAAAGATCTTAAATATAATCTTTATAGGCAGATCTAACTAACTAGAATTTATATATCAAATATATCGACCTCCAAGGCTATATCTATATAAATTAGAGCTATTTAATGGCCGCCATCGCTTTAGTAAATGCCTATATATCAACTATTCAAAAAGACCTAGTAGTTAGAACCCTAATCTAAAGGCTCTAGAACGATTTAATCGAGCTAATCAGAATGAGAAGTTTAGAAAGACCTACTAAGATGTATGTAGAAAGTTCAATAGCTCGAATTTAATAAATTCTAGCTATACTATAGCTACTATCTCTATAATGATTAACAAAGCATCTGAATTACGAGTAAAATAGGCCTTCGATACTGCTTTAAATTACTATATATACAATAATTTGTCCGTCTTTAGTAAATATACTCTAAAAGAATTAAAAGTCTTAACTGGAGATACGTAGGCAGCGATTTTAGATTTTAGGACTATTTAACTAAAGTCTACAAGCCTATATAATAGCGAAATAAAGTTTAAACTGAAGAATTGTGCCTACATTCCAGAATTTTATCTTAATATTCTCTCAGTAATAAAGGCTAAGAAAGTAGGCCTATTCTATAATCCACGTATACTATGCCTAGAAATTCTCGATTCTATGAAAATATGCGACCTTTATAAAAAAAATAGTATCTCTCTAATTAAATAGGATTAGACCTTATTCTTAGCTTATTTTACTATGGGAACTCTATACAAAAATAAGATTTTAGTAAGCTCTAAAAATATAATCTATAAAACTAAGCTTTAAAATCGACTATCGACTTTAGTAGTTAATAAGCCTATTTAGTAGCCTATTTAGCAGGCAATTTAGTAGATAATTTAGGAGCCTATTCAGGTATACCAGATCTAGAAATCTAATTAATCTATTATATTGAAGGGTTTAATTTAACTCTAGTATCAGTATTTAGGGTATCCAGGACTTAAAGCCCTGAAATATCTTAAGTAAGCTACTATAGGAGTTAAATTTACTAATTCTAATAAAATAATAGAATTATGCGAGATATACCTACTAGCTAAAACTAAAAAATAGATTTCTAGGCGCCCTATTAACCCTAATAATAAGCTATTTAAGATAATTTACTAGGATCTTATTTATATAAAAAAAGAAATAAAGAATATAAACTATATTAGTTATATATATAATCCTATAACTAAATACTACTTTATTTAGACCCTATAGACCAAGGATTAGATCTCTAAATTATCAAATTTAATAATTAAATTAATTTAGAATTAATACTATATTGACCTGAAAAGAATTTACTCTAATAATAATTCTAATTTTAGTAAATTTATTAACTCTAACTAATTAGAAGGTTTAATTCTTATAACTTTACTACCTGGATACCTAGAGCAGGATCTATATATAGAATAATCTAGAGGGCTAATTATTATAAAAACTCGACTCTTAATAATTAATTTAGAAATCCTATTATTTTTATAGCTTAAGGTAGCTAGCACAGCAGCCTATATTCTAAATAAAATACTAATATACTCGATTTAATAGAAAATACTATATAAAGCTTTATACTATTTACTTTCCAAGCTATCTAGCTATATAGAATCTTAACCAGACCTCTTAAATTTAAAGAGATATAGCTATAGTGCCTATACTCAAATTATAAGTATTCTATAGCTTAATAAGCTTTAACTAAGAGCTCTAATTAAATATCTAGTAGAATACTAAGCTTTAAATATATAGAGAATATAGATTTCTACTAAAAAAATAAATTATTTTCGCTAGAGACTATATTTTTAATAAATTGAAAGTCTATAAAGATAATCCTAGATAAATATATTATTTAGATTCTAATTTAGAACCCTAAATTAAGGCCCTAAATAATATAGAAATTAATAAAATTATTAAGTTTATTAAATTAAGCTCTAAAAATAATAAATATAATATAATTAACCTTATAGAGAGCTTATTAAGTAGTTTAACAGAAGCTTGAAATAATAATATTAACTAATTAGATTATTTAGATAAAATAAAAAATAATATTATACTTAGAGATCTACCTAATTTACTATTTATTTTACCGATTCTATCGCTATCAGATATTATTATTAATAATAATAGATTTAAACTATTGAATTTACTATCTAATTTATCTAATTTACTATTAAATTTACTATCTAATTTATCTAATTTACTATTTAATTTACTAAATAGCTTACTAGACTGAGTACCAAAGGTTATTATTAATAATAGCTAATTTAATTTTAGTAAATATAATAATTTATGGAACTCTCGGGAGTTCGGTATAGCTGCAGAAGAATTCTAACTAATTCGATTTGACTT
>NW_027395617.1:0-7102 GCF_047715705.1 Aspergillus ambiguus | reverse complement strand
CTAAGATACTATTACTATTATATTATTTTATCTAACTATAGTTAGATTTAGTAATAGAAATATATATCTTTTTTAAAGTTCGAAATATTCTATACTTAGTATATTCTATATTTTTATTATTCTAGATATAACTTAGATTATTATTTTTTAGTATAAGTTTTAGCTACTTTAAAAATACTATAATAGATAACTAGATAATATAGATTAAATAGAGAAAATAATATAAACTATTTAGTAGTACTTAAGCAAAATTATTATTAAATATCTTATTAAGAAGCGATAATTTATTTAACCCTAATTTTAACTAAGCAGTTATTATTTCGAATATAGTTCTATTATTACTAGTATTATTAGTTATAAGATCTAAGATACAATAAAATAATTTATATTTTTAAATAATTTCTTAGATAACTAATATAAATTAAGTACTAATTGTTACGGTCTATTCAGAAGGATGATGGAAAATTTCGATTCTGGCACCTTGACGAAAACATCTAACTATGGAGAGAGAAAGGAAAGGAAGAGAAAGGCCTTTCTACAACTGAAGCCCTTTTATAGAGCTCTAGATGAGTCATCTTAATCAGTGGGAAGTTCCAAAGCGATCTCTAACGGCAAACGCCTAAGGCAAACTCTACTGTAGAAAGTACCATTACAATCACCCCCCCTTAATAAGATATAGCTATTCTCAGCCATTAGAGAATAACACAATAATAATAAAGAAATAAAGAAAATTCTAAGTACTAATTCTTAGAATAACGGCTAGCAGAATATATAATCCCTAAGAGACTATCCTAGATTTTTTTATATTAATAGGTTCTGGGTAGTCTATCTCGCCTTAGTAATAAATAACTATATTATATTAGTCTATTTAGTAGTTAACTATACTGAAAATATATATATAAATATAATTACGAGGCCTTTCTACTCAGTAGCTAATAAAACTTAATAGATCCTATAGGATCGGTTAGAATTAAGATTATCCGGAAATATATTTTTCTTATAGAGCTCTAATAATTAGCTTATTTAATAGATAATCCCTACTATACTAATTTCTTTAATATAAAGCTTCTCTATGGAATATTACTATCCGGATATATTCTAGTTATTAAGAACTATATATAGATCTTTATCGGTAAGATTAATAAATATCTAAGTATTAGATAAGATATCTTAGATACTATAAATCTTATCTAGATTATTTTCGACTATATTAGTATTATCTATAACTATATAGCTATATTTAGGACTATTCTAAGAGCTATTTTCGATAGTAAAACTATAAAAAAAGCTAGAAGATTATCTTCTAGATAATCTGGTAAAAACTAGTTAGTATCTACTACTTATAGTTATACCTATAATCTACGAGACAGGCCCGGTTAATCCGGGTAACTATTATAATGCTACTTAATTAAATATAATAAGTTTTTAAAGTTTCCCGTTAGATACTAAGTTCGATTATTATTATATCCTAACTATTTAATATAGTACTAAAGCTTCTTATAATACTTTCTACTAGCTAAGATTGCTTTAATTTCCTACTTTTCTTAGTTATTAACTAATAAAGAAGGAGGAGAATCCTAGATCTATCTAAGTAAAGAATCTAATAAAATTACTTAACAGAGCTTCTTAGAATAGAAAACTAGATAAGCTTTTATAGCTAAAGATAGATTTAATTTAAATAAATTATCTACTTTCTTTAAAATAGTAAAAGATCCTAATACCTACTTACTTAACTTCCTTAATAGTCTATTTAATATTTAATTACGGATAGTTACTATAACTAAGTTACTAATTTTAAAATTAATAGATTAATAGTATTAGTTTTTTTAGATCTTTATCTAATATTAGTTCTGTTAGAATTATTCCCGGATAAAATTCTAAACTTTCTATAGTTTATATACGTACTACTAAGCCTACTATTAGTTTAAGTTTAGATTTTTCGGAGAGAAAGCTTATCTCTAATTAAAAAATATCTGAGGCTCGAAACCATATTCTATATAAAAAAAAGGGAACTCTATTATCTACTAAGATAAATAGCTTACTACAAAATCTATTATTAGTAATAGCTCCGATTAATCATTCTAAAAATAATTAATAAAGAGTTATAATCTCTAAGCTATATACTAGTTTATAATTTCTATAGCTCTATTACTTTAGGGATAGTAGCCTAAAATTAATTAGTATTTAATTTATAGAATTTAATATAACTTATTCTAGAATTTTAAGATAAATTATTCTTCTCTATCTAATATAATTGAATTAGGCAGTCTAATCTAAGCGTAAATATATTAAATAAAAAGCTTAGCTATTTTCTTAGTATCTATCTTCTTGAGATAAGAGATAGAGATAACTTTTTTATTAAGCCGATCTACTATAATAAAGATATTATTATATCCGTCTTTTAATTTAGGAAAGAAATAGAAGTTAATTCTAAGATACTACTAGAATTATTTAGAGATCGGAAGAGAATTAAATAGTCTAGAAAAAAGATCCTTTTATATCTTTATTCTTTTATAGACTAGATAATTATCTATATAATATCGAATATCCTATCGCTAAGTATCTTAGTAAAAATAAGCTTTTACTAACTTTATAGTCTTAACTTAGCTTAGATAGACAGTTAATAGCTATTAGTAAATTTTATCGAGTAAGTAGCTGCGAAAGTCTCTATTATTAGAAACTACTAATTAGTCTTAGAATAGGAGAAATCTATTCTATAGATAATAATCTCCAGATTTCCCTATAGTAGAAATATATAGAGCTTATAACGACTTATAAGTTCGATTACTACGAAAAATATAATCTAGAATTCTATTATTAGTAAAGATAGAAGCGAGCTATACATTATTTTATAGATATATTTTTTTCTCTAGCTACTCTTTTCTAAGAAAGGTAGCTTCTCGGTCTACTAAGAAACTATTCTTTATAAGGTTCTTTCTAGAGAGAATATTGGCCACTCAGTTCGCTTACCTAGGATAGAACTTAATAAGAAAATAAAACTAAGATAATAACTCTATCTAACGCGCCTATCTAGTATTTAACTTCTTAGTAATTATAAAGTATTCTAGAGCTCGATAATCTATAAGAATCTTAAAATATTCTTTTCGCTAAAGTCCTTCTAACTTAGGTCTCTATTTTTTAAGGGTATAGATAATAGCTAAGAGCTCCTTATTATAGATATCGTAGTTCTATTCTAATAATATTATAGTTTTCGAAAAATAAGCTACTAGATACTAATTATTTTTTATCTATTAAAAAAATACTCCGGCTATAACTTTATTAGAAATATTAGTCTCTAATCTTATCTTTTTTTCTGGGTTAAAGTAAGCAAGAACTAAGACTAATATTAATATCTTTTTAAGTCGCTAGAAGGTAACTTTATAGTTCTAATTCTATTTAAATAAGATATCTTTGCGAGTAAATTAGTTTAGAGACTTTATAATTCTACTATAATCTCGAATAAACTATCTATAAAAATTACTAAATTTTAGAAAGGTTTAAACTTCTTATATAGTAGTTAGAGGCTTCCAGTCTTAAATTATTTTAATTTTCTCTAGGTTTACTCTTATACTATTAGTAAAAATAATAAAGCTAAGAAACTTGGTACTTATAATATTAAATTTATATTTATATATAGCTACTTATAGCCCTACATCCTTAAAACATTAAAAGATCTATTAGATATAGATTTCGTATTCTACCTAGCTGCAACTATAGATTAGTATATTATTAATATATATAACTACTGTCTTATCTAAGAGATCGAAGAGAATCTTATTAATTAATCTTTAGAAAGCTGTAGGACTATTAATAACTTTAAATAATAGAATCTAGTACTTATATAACCTATATTACGAATAAAAGATTATTAAGTTTTCTAATTCGGGATTTATTCGTATTTAGTAAAAGTTTTATTAAATATCTAGTTTTATATAGATTCTAGCTTATTTAAGTTAGTTAAGAATCTTATTAATTAATAGAATTAGATATAGGTCCTTTTTTATAATAGTATTTAGCTTATAAAAGTCTACGTAAAAATATAGACCGCTACCTAGTTTCTTAGCTATTAAAATAGGAGAGATAAATAGTACGAAACTAAGAATAATAAATCCTTTCTTTAAATTCTTAAAAATATAGTTCTTAGCCGCTTCTAACTCCTTAGTAATTATTTTATAAAGAGATACTATATTAATATTATTCTATTTTTCGAGCTTAATTTAGTAATTCCTTAGTCTTTGCGGAGATAGTATATCTGAAATCTCTTTAGAGAAGACTTTCTAAAAATTATAATAAGCCTCCGGAAAGTCCTTTAGAATCTTTTTCTTTTCTATTGAGGGGCCTATAGATCGATACTTAAGAATTTTCTTAATCTTAGTAAAGGAAATAATAAAAATCTAAGTTTTTGGATTCTTAAGATATTGCTAGAAAGTAAAGACTCTAATAAGGATAATCTAGACCTCGGTTCTCAGAGAAAATAACTTTAGAATATTAGTATAAGGAGAGCTTTTCTTTTATCTTATTAGAAATATCTAATCTCTCTTATTTATATCTACTTAGTAACTTAGATTAATTAGCTCTCTTTTAAGTATCTTCTATAGTAATCTAGAGAGTAATCTAGCCTAAACTTCTTTCTTAAGCGACAGCTTATTATTCTAAAGAAAATATTATTTTCTATAGTTAATTAGAATATTATACTTTACAAACTATATTCTCCTAAAAATAATATTCTGATTTCCTAAATTAAGAACCAGAAACTTAGTATTTAGGAATCTTTTTCTATTAATAGATAGTTTTAATTAGATTATATAGGATAAAGTTATTATCTTTCTATTAAAGCTAGTAACTTTTCTAGTTATTTATAGACGGATTATCGGTCGTCCGTAAAACTTAGTAAGATTTATAGCGAATTTTATATCTATATATATATATATATTAGCTTCTAAATCTATAAGTATATAAGCTCGGAAAACAGTAGAGTTTTAAGAAATAAATATTTTAATTATAAAGCTATCTGATAGTTCGCCTAGTAATTCTCTTAAGTTAATATTAGTAGATTTATTTTGGCCTAGAGCAGAGACTTCTCCTAAGTAGAGTCTTTTAGCTACTCATCTAACTAGAATTTATCCTTTTACTCTAAGGTCTTTAATGCAGCAATCTTCTTAGTTAAATAGTTATAACTAAGGTGTCCCTAAGTTCTATAACAGAAGTATTTTTCTTTAGCTATTATTTATATTCTTTTCTCAGGAATTAATAAGATATTATAATTAGTAAAAGACGATTCGCTCTTCTGGATACTTTTAGAAATATTAGACTGATTATTACCGATAAAGATATCCTATCTAGTACTGTCAGACGTATGGTCTGATGCCTCCAACTAACTATTTCGGGTTTATTTATGTTTTGCATTGCTTATTGAATCACTGCATTATTCACTGGAACATCCCTATGCGTGCCATACTAAATCATTCATTCACTCCCTATTTATTCCATTCTGATTCGCTATTCATTCCATGCCTACCCCTTCTGATTCAGACCCTTCATTCGACTCTGATTCATAGCCCACATCTCTGCAATATATATATGTGGCCTGTTTCCATGATTCTTTGGAGGATTAAGGACATGAGTTTCTAAAGAAAGTGTACTATTCTTCTGACTTATCTCTCACTTTCTACTTATTCCTTCCTTAGATTTCTATGCGTTCCTCCTAGAGATCTAAGTATTCAGTGAGGAACATCTAAAGTCAAATCGAATTAGTTAGAATTCTTCTGCAGCTATACCGAACTCCCAGAGTTCCATAAGTACTACTAGCGATACGGTTTTTCCTTATAGACCTAATATTTTTGTTAATAGTATTAGAGACTCTATTATAGAGCTTAATAAGGTCCTTAAATTTAAGGTTATCACGTAGGAAGTCGCTTATTAGAATATCTCTAAGCTTTAGGGGTAGTTTGTCAAACAGATTATAATGCTAATAGAACTTCTTAATCTCTACCTCCTATACTAGGTAGTTAAATTCCGCGATAAAGTCGAAAAACTTTGTCCTAGGACTTATCTTTAAACTATAATACTGCTTATAGGTATTTAAGTAACGAGTAGAATTCTTAAAGATAGTTTCTAAATACTTAAGTATCTTACCTTTATTCTAGTAGGGGTTCTTTATATCTATTCGCTGACGAGGTATTAACTAATATCTAGCCTTATTTTTATAACAGGCAAAGACGTAGGCTATTCTAGCTTCTACTATCTTATAGTAATTAGTATTATACCGAAGTTTTTAGCAAATAGTAAGCTCCTAATCTTTAAAAGTTAGAGACTTTCTATTGCTAAGTATCGGGAGATTAGGGATTTTAGCGAATCTTCTAATAATAGAAGAAGTTCTTTCTCTTTTACTTCGAGCTTATAGGGAATTATTCTCTCTTAATTATTCTAAGGTATAGATATTTAACTTTTATATAGTATCTTTAGCGGTTAATTTAAGTTCTTTAATTTAGTTTAACATTTTGTTCTTTTCCTAGGTAAGCCTAGCACTTTTAATAAGAAAAAAACTAGTAATTTATAATATCTTATTATAGGTACTTCCTGGGTCTTCTTAAACCTTATAATAGAATTTATTATAAGACTAGATACGTTTAATATTCTCTTCTACTATTAGAATAGTATTACGGCGTCTATACTCTGTAGGTCTAGGATTCTCAGAATTAGGATTATTAATATTTTTAGCGAATCTGGCTATCTCTATATATTTATTTCGGGATATAGGTCGGTTTATTTCGTTTATCTTATTTATTTAGTTTATAGCTTTTTACCGTAAGCTATATAGATAGGATCTCCAGACCGCTAGACTAATAAGTCTAGGTACAATCTTAGAGAGGGAAAGAGTAGGTAAATAAAAGTAAGAAGTAGAAATAGAAAAAGAAAAGAGATAGTTAGATGTGATGTTACGGTCTATTTAGAAAGATAATAGAAAATAATCGATTCTGGCACCTTAACGAAAACATCTAACTATAGAGAGAGAAAGGAAAGGAAGAGAAAGGCCTTTCCACAACTGAAGCCCTTTTATAGAGCTCTAGATGAGTCATCTTGATCAGTGGGAAGTTCCAAA
>NW_027395616.1:0-7491 GCF_047715705.1 Aspergillus ambiguus | reverse complement strand
GATAGTGCGGGTAACCGCAAATCCGTGCGGATTATAGATTTTTAAACCCGCACCGCACCGCTGCGGTGCGGATAGAGAATCCGCGCGGATTTGCGGTGCGGGTTGACAGCCCTACTAATAATAGGATTCTAAATTATATTCTTTATAGTAATTAAATTTATAAATTATTATAAGCTCTATATATTTCTACTATAGAGAAATCTAGAGACTATTATCTATAGAATAGACTTTTCTATTCTAAGACTAATTAGTAGTTCCTAATAATAGAGACTTTTATAGCTACTTACTTAATAAAATTTACTAGTAGCTATTAACTACCTATCTAGGCCGAGTTAAAACTATAGAATTAGTAAAAGCTCGCTTTTACTAGAATATTTAATAATAGAATATTTAATACTATATAAATAATTACCTAGTTTATAAGAAAATAAAGATATAGAGAGACCTTCTTTCTAAACTATTTAATTCTTTTTTAATCTCTGAATAACCTTAATAATATTTTAAAATTAATTTCTGTTTTTTTTCTAAGTTAAAAGATAGATATAATAATATCTTTATTATAGTAAATTGGCTTAGTAAAAGAATTATCTCTATTCTTTATTTTAAGAAGATAGATACTAAGAAAATAGCTAAGCTTTTTATTTAATATATTTATACTTAGGTTAGACTACCTAATTCAATTATATTAGATAGAGAAAAATAATTTATCTTAAAATTCTAGGATAAGTTATATTAAATCCTATAAATTAAGTACTAATTAATTTTAGACTACTATCTCTAAAATAATAGAGCTATAGAAATTATAAACTAGTATATAGCTTAGAGATTATAGCCCTTTATTAATTATTTTTAGAATAACTAGTCGGAATTATTATTAATAATAGATTTTATAATAAACTATTTATTTTAATAAATAATATAGTTCTTCTTTTTTTATATAGAATATAGTTTCGAGTCTTAGATATCTTTTAATTAGAGATAAGTTTTTTTTCTAAAAAATCTAGACTTAAACTAATAGTAGGCTTAGTAGTATATATATAAACTATAGAAAATTTAGAACTTTACCCGGGAATAATTTTAATAGAACTAGTATTAGATAAAAATCTAAAAAAACTAATACTATTAATCTATTGACTTTAAAATTAGTAACTTAGTTATAGTAATTACCTGTAATTAAATATTAAATAGATTATTAAGAAAATTAAGTTAGTAAGTATTAGGATCTTTTACTATCTTAAAAAAAATAGATAATTTATTTAAGTTAGATCTATTTTTAGCTATAAAAACTTACCTAATTTTCTATTCTAAGAAACTCCGTTAAGTAACTTTATTAGATTCTTTACTTAGATAGATCTAGGATCCTCCTTTTTTTTTATTAGTTAATAACTAAGAAGAGTAGAAAATTAAAATAATTTTAGCTAGTAAGAAATATTATAGAAAGCTTTAGTACTATATTAAATAGTTAGAATATAATAATAATCGAACTTAGTATCTAATGGAAAACTTTAAAAACTTACTATATTTAATTAAGTAATATTATAACAGTTACCTAGATTAACTAAGCCCGTCTTATAGATTATAGATATAGCTATAAATAGCAGATACTAACTAGTTTTTACTAGATTATCCAGAAAATAACCTTCTAGCTTTTTTTATAGTTTTACTATCGGAAATAGCTCTCGGAATAGTTCTAAATATAGCTATATAGCTATAGATTATTCTAATATAATTAAAAATAATCTAGATAAAATTTATAATATCTAAGATATTTTATCTAATACTTAGGAACTCGTTGACCTTACTAATAAAGATCTATATATAGTTCTTAATAATTAGAATATACCTAGATAGTAATACTCCATAAAAAAGCTTTATATTAAAGAGATTAATATAGTAGGGATTATCTATTAAATAAGCTAATTATTAGAGCTCTATAAGAAAGATATATCTTCGGATAATCTTAATCCTAACTAATCCTATAGGATCTATTAAGTTTTATTAGCTACTAAGTAGAAAGGGCTTATAATTACGTCTATACGTGTATTTTCAGTATAGTTAACTGCTAAATAGACCGATATAATATAGTTATCTACTACTAAGGCGAGGCAGACTACCCAGAACCCGTTAATACAAAAAAATCCGGGATAGCCTCTTGGGAATTATATATTTTACCAGCTGTCGTTCTAAGTAGTACTTAGAATCTTCTTTATTTCCTTATTATTATTGTGTTATTATCTAATGGCTAAGGACAGCTATATCTTATTAAAAGAGGGTGATTGTAATAGTACTTGTGATAGCACTTTCCACAGTAGAGTTTGCCTTAGGCGTTTACCGTTGGAGATCGCCTTTAGAACTTCCTACTAATCAAGATAACTTATCTAGAGCTCTATAAAAGGGCTTCAGTTGTGGAAAGGCCTTTCTCTTCCTTTCCTTTCTCTCTCCATAGTCAGATGTTTTCGTCAAGGTGCCAGAATCGATCATTTTCCATCATCCTTCTGAATAGACCGTAACATTAAAAATTATAGAACTCTGGGAGTTCGGTATAGCTGCAGAAGAATTCCAACTAATTCGATTTGACTTTAGATGTTCCTCGCTAAATACTTAGATCTCTAGGAGGAACGCATAGAAATCTAAGGAAGGAATAAGTAGAAAGTAAGAGATAAGTTAGAAGAATAGAATACACCTTCTTTAGAAACTTATATCCTTAATCCTCAAAAGAATCATAGGAAAGCAGGCCATATATATATATTACAGAGATATAGGCTATAAATCTAAATAGAATAAAGGGTCTGAATTAGAAGAGATAAGCATAGAATAAATAGTAAATTAGAATAGAATAAATAGAAAGTAAATAAATAACTTAGTATAGTACGCATAGGGATGATCCAGTAAATAATACAGTGATTTAATAAGCAATACAAAACATAAATAGTCCCGAAATAGTTAGTTGGAGATATTAGACTATATATCTAATATATCTCCCCAGTTTCTAAACTTATTTAGAAACTATAAATCATAGACGTATAAGATTTAGCTTACTTTTATATAGAAATCCTATAGAAAAGTAAGATAAAGGTAAGAGATAATTTAAATTAGGTAAGATATGTCTTCTATATTTAGCTACTTTATAAATTCTCGGTGTTTTAGCCTATAGAGTCATTTAGTAAGACTATCTATAAGCATCTTATTAGTAGGCATCTATTAAATCTGAATAGATTGATTTTAGACCTCTTAGCAAAGCTAGTAATAGTGAATATCTACATACTTTAATTTTAATCGATATAGTGAATAAGGCTTAGTAAGCAGGTTAATAGTTTGCTTATTATTATACTGAATAGTAAGTTACTATTCTAGATCGAATGCAATAGCTTTAAAGAACTGTTTCTACTATAAAAACTGCTTACTAGCTACAGATATAGCTAGAAACTCAGCTTCGGTAGTAGAGAGTGTTATTGTCTTCTACTTTCTAGTACTCTAATCGACTAGTTCTCTATAAAGACTAAATATATAGCTCTTTAAAGACTTTCTACTTATAAAATTAGTAAATGTAGCATCGCTAATAGCTCTAAAAAGCAGTATAGAGCTTAATAAAGTCGATTTAGATAATTAAATAGCTAGTTCAGGTCCTAAATAGTGAATTATATAAAATTAAGTTCTATAAAAAAACGTAATAAGATAGTTAGCTATCTCTATATATCTTACTATAGATTTTAGCAAAAATTATAAGAGTTTTTAGCAAGTGTATATATAGTTAGGTCTTAATATAATAATTATATATAAAATAGATTTAATTTTCTACTAATAGAGATAAATTCCTTTCGAATCTAATATCTACTTATTAATAAAATTAAGGTTTTTAGCTGGTAAAGAGGTGGTAAAAGACCTTTAATTAGCTAAATTAAATCGGTAAGTGATTTTTTTAATATAATCTATCTAAGATATCTATATCTTTCGCTTTGGGCGATTTCTATAGATCTTTATATTTAGAAATTAAGTTATTTCTCTAAGATCTTTTATCTGGTAAGCTGTATAGAGGCGTTCTTTAAAAAATCTAACCTTTTCTGCCTAATCTTTATAAAAAATAATAATTATATCATCGATATAAATTATTAGAATTATATAGTCGTTTGTATATAGGTAGGGGTTCTCTAGTATAGGCTCTAGGCCTAGTTTTCTTATTATATCGCCTGTTTCTTTCTACTAGAGCAATAGGGATCGTCTTAGTCTATATAGGGCCCTATTCAATTGGAATACCCTATTTTTAGGACCTAGGCCTGGTGGGGCCTGCATATAGATCTTCTTGTTAATAAGGCTATTTAAAAATATATTTACTGTATCTAGTTAAATAGTCTCTAGGTTAAATATAGCGGCTAGAGCTAGTATAACTTGTAGAGATCTAGATCTCAGTATTATAGCTCTTATTTTAAGATTACTAAGTAGCTGAAGGTCTTCTCTTACGCATATTCTTGCTTTAAATTTAACTAAATAGCTATATTGATTAAATTTATATATAAATACCTATTTTAATAGTAGTATTATCTAATTAATAGAATTAATAGCTTTAGCTAGTAATACAGTCTATATTTTTATATTATTTAGATATTGGTATTTAACCTCTGCTGCATAGATCTATTTATTTTTAAATAGACTATTTACTGCATCTCTCTAATTCTCTGGTTTTGGAGGCAGGTCAGTTATATATAGTTTCTTATGGCCAAGTTAAGATGCGTAAAATAATTAAAAATAAGGTCTTTTTAATATTTCTAGCTCTGGTGAAGGTGATCTTTGCCTCTTTAGGCTTATAGGCTCCATTAAATCGTCATATTTACTAAAATTAAATTGGCTATTGTCGATAACGACCTCTGGTGCTTGGTCTGGTAAGCCATTTAGTGAATCGGATAGTGAATCAGATAGATCAGATAGTGAATTCAATGGGTTAAATTTACTATTATCAATAATGACGTCTGGTGGCGGTGGAATCGGTAAAGTAGGTAATGAGGCAGGTGGTGAATCAGGCGGATCTCCGAGTATAATATCATTTTCTACTTTATCTGAATGATCTGAATGATCTAAATGACCTAAATAGTTAATATTATTATTTTGAGCCTCTTCTGAACTGCTCGGTAGGCTCTCTGTAAGGTTAATTGTATTATATTTATTATTTTCAGAGCTTAATTTAATGAACTTAATAATTTTATTAATTTCTATATTATTTAGGGCCTTAATTTTGGGTCCTAAGTTAGGATCTAAATAATCTATCTACCTAGAATTATCATTATAGACTTTTAATTTATTAAAAATACAGTCTCTCGCGGAAATAATTTGTTTTTTAGTAGGAATCTATATTCTCTATATATTTAAAGCTTGGTATCCTACTAGATATCTAATTAAGGCTCTTAGTTAAAGCTTATTAAGTTGTAGAATACTTGTAATTTAAGTATAGGCTCTATAGCTATATCTTTTTAAATTCGAGAGGTCTGGTCGAGGTTCTATATAGCTAGATAGCTTAAAAAGTGAATAGTATAGGGCTTTATATGGTATTTTCCATTGAATCGAACGTATTGGCACTTTATTTAGAATATAGGCTGCTGCGCTCGCTACCTTAGGCTATAGAAATAATAGAATTCCTGAATCGACTATTAAAAGGCGAGTTTTTATAATAATTAGCTCTTTAGATCTTTCTGTATATAGATTCTGCTCTAGATATCTAGGCGGCGGAGCTATAAAAATTAAGCTTTCTAATTAGTTATAGTTGATAAATTCACTAAGATTAGAATTATTATCGGAGTAAATTCTCTTTGGGATAATATAGTATTGATTCTAAATTAATTTAATTATTAAATTTAATAATTTACAGGTGTGATCCTTAGTCTGCAGAGTCTGAATAAAGTAGTATTTAGTTATAGGATTATATATATAACTAATATAGTTTATATTCTTCATTCCTTTCTTTATATAAATAAGATCCTAGTGAATCGTCTCGAATAGCTTATTATTAGGGCTAATAGGGTGCCTAGAAATCTGCTTTTTAGCCTTAGCTAGTAGGCATATCTCGCATAATCCTATTATTTCATTAGAATTAGTGAATTTGACTCCTGTAGCTACTTACTCGAGATATTTTAGGGCTTTAAGTTCTGGATACCCTAAACACTGGTGCCAGAGTTAAATCGAACCCTTCGATATAATAGGTTGATCAGATTTCTGAATCTGGTATGCCTGAATAGGCTCCTGAATTGCTTGCTAAATAGGCTACTGAATAGGCTCATTAACTACTAAAGTCGATAGTCGATTTTGAAGCTCAGTCTCATGGGTAGGGTTGTCAACCCGCACCGCACCGCAGCGGTGCGGTGCGGGTTTAAAAATCTATAATCCGCACGGATTTGCGGTTACCCGCACTATCCGCATAGCTTTTAATAGCAATTATAGTATTATATTCTATTATATTTTAATATATATACATTATATAGACACTAAAATTTCTATTTTTTATTATAAAATCTATATATAAATAGATTTATTTTATAGTTACTATACTAAATATAGTAAAAATTATACAGATAATCCGTACCGCGGATAATCTGTATAACCGCATTAGTATAATAGGTTTAGTAGCTTATATAATATAGCTAAATTAGGTATAGTACTAGAAATTGCGGATAACCGTGGATAATCCGCATAAATTTTTTAGGAACCCGCAACCCGCGCGGATTGTTTTTTGACCCTGCGGATTGTACCCGACCCGCACCGAGTGCATCCCTAGTAGCGATTTTAGGTTTTAGAACTGTTCGACTAAAGCCTACGAGCCTATATAATGGTAAAATAACGTTTAAACTAAAAGAGTGTGTCTACATTCTAGAATTTTATCTAAATATACTCTCAGTAATAAAGACTAAGAAGGTAGGCCTATTCTATAATCTACGTATACTATGTCTAGAAACTCTTAATTCTATGAAAATATGCGACCTTTATAAAGAAAATAGCATCTCTCTAGTTAAATAGAATTAGACCTTATTTTCAGCTTACTTTACTATGGGAAATTTATATAAAAGTAAGACTTTAGTGAGCTCTAGAAACATGACCCATGAGTAGGGATGCACTCGGTGCGGATTGGGTACAACCCGCAGGGTCAAAAAATAATCCGCGCGGGTTGCGGATTCTTAAAAATATAATCCGCACCGCACCACAACCCGCATAGATTTACTGCGGGTAACCGCGCGGGTTAAAAAATGCATAAAAATACAGAAAATTCATTAATTTTACATAAAAATCCATAGATTCATAAAAATAATGAAATTTATGTATTTTTATGTAAAATTAGTGAATTTTATGTATTTTTATGCATTTTTTAACCCGCGCGGTTACCCGCAAACCGCGCGGATCCTACTATAGGACCCGCAATCCATGCGGATGATAGATTCTCTAACCCGCACCGCACCGCTGCGGTGCGGGTAGAGAATCCGCGCGGATTTGCGGTGCGGGTTGACAACCCTA
>NW_027395615.1:0-7737 GCF_047715705.1 Aspergillus ambiguus | reverse complement strand
AGACCTGCGCAGCGCGTAATATTGACTTAATTTGACCTCCCTGGTAGGCCGAAATAGCCATCTGAATCCTTGATTCTTTAGAAAGAGGCATACTAGATTATGGTGGCGAGAAAAAGACGCGTTGAACGAAGAGAAGAGATTCTGGTTGAAAATCCGCGGTTCGGTGGTATCCGCGGTTCGGTGGTTGATTACGTTAATAGGTTTAGTAGCTTATATAATATAGCTAAATTAGGTATAGTACTAGAAATTGCGGATAACCGCGGATAATCCGCATAAATTTTTTAGGAACCCGCAACCCGCGCGGATTATTTTTTGACCCTGCGGATTGTACCCGACCCGCACCGAGTGCATCCCTAAATATTAGTCCTGTTTATAGGAGTCGCTATACTTCTAGAATAAGTATTATCTAGTTTAGGATTATTAGATTCTGATTACCCGAGCTCGAATAACTATACTAGTAATTAGCGTAGTTTAGACAGATTCTAGGATTTAATAAACTAAATATCTAGTTAGTATAAATCGGTTTAAGCCTTATATTAATATATCGACAGTTTCGAATAATAGTAATACTTCTAGAATCTTATAGAGGTCTAGTAGAAGTAACCATACTAGTCTACTAAGTTAGGCTAATATTAGTGGAATACTATAATAAATATAGAAATATATTTTAATACTTAAGAATTATCTCATAGTTAAGACTGTGAAAATTAGATCTCTTAAGTCTTTTAATAGAATATAAATATAATTTTACGCGTTTCTTATCTTACTAAATTTATATATCTATATAAACGGCGAACATCTAGTAGGCGAAAAAGATAAAATTTTCTTTGCTATTATCTACTTAAAAGAACTAGCCTTTAACTAATTTAAATCTATTCTAAGGGATCGTTATATATATACCCTTAAAGATTAGGACGATAATACTAAGAAACTATTTTGAAATTTCTAAAACTTTAAGTAAAGATTTAAAAGTATTTTTAGAGATATTAACGCCTTACAAAATATAGAAAAAAAAAGTATATAACTAAAGTAAACTAGATCTATTATAGACTATATTTTAGAATTTTAGAAACTTATAATTTACTTAGACTGGGATAATAATACTCTTATTACTAAGCTAAAAAATAGATTAAAAATTAATATCTAGAAAAAGCTACTCTGGATAGAGAGATCTAAGATATTTTTTAAGGCTACTAAACAAATCGTAAGGATTAATAATTAACTATATAAAATTTATTTTAGAAAATAAGAATAATAACTATAGTACGGTCAACGTAATCGATAAAATAATAACTACTATATAAATAATTACTAACTAGCGTATCCGAGAAACTAAAAATATAATAATTCTTATAGGCCGAGACCTATAGAGCTTAATATAACTAAATTATTAAAAGTATTATCTAAGAAATAGGAGCGACATAGAAAAGAGCGACTATATTATATCTATAAAAAGCTAGGGTATATATTAAAAGATTACTAAATAAAGAAAAATAAATCGAAATAATAATTAAGAGTTACTAGGAGTATTAGTATAATTTAAAAAAATAGTAAATAGTAGAATAAATTAGAAAATTTATTTAAAATATAGGAAGAATACTATAACGCAGTTAAATAGTAGTTAAATAATAAAGAAAATATATAGCCTAGCCAGGGCAAAATACTAAGTAATAAATTATCTAAATAGAACTAGCGAGTACGAAATAAAAGACTATAACTATCTATTAAAAAGCTATATTAAAAGATTAAAATTACGAAGTAAGCTATAGCTCGTAAAAATTACTAAGTTATAACTAGAAAAGATATTCCGATTACTAGTAATTCCGAGAATAAGTATTCGAATATAGATTAGAAATATATCGATTTTTTAAATAAAGAGTATAGTATTTAGGTAGAAAACCTTAATTAGTAATAGATAGAGCCCTACGAGATACCAGAAATATTTTAGAATAATCTCTTAATTAAAGAATATATTATAGAGATATTATAGAAAATCTTAGAAAAATAGAATAGATTTCTAATACCTAAAATCGAATAAATAGTATAAATTAATCTCGAAAGAAACTGTATCTATTAGAATTTAAGTTATTAGAACTAAGAAAAAATATAGTAATAATATTATATAAGGTATACACACCGCTATATATATACTAAATACTACTAGAATAATATAAACTATTATAAGGTACTAGAAGAGATCTCAAAAAAAAAATAAAAGAACCCCTTTATATAAGTTACGAACTTAATTAATATATCTATATCTATTATTCTAAGTATCTAGATTATAACGAAATACTATAGATAGTTTACTACGATAATTAATATAGCAGATACTAACATACTAAATTTATAGTAGAATATAAATCTAAATTACTATTAATAGTCTATAAAAATAGAACTACTTATCTGTATTAGAAACTAGACTATTCCTATTATAGATATTAGTAATATCTAATATACCGGTATATATATTAGATTTTTTACTAGAAGAATAGCTGTATATTCTATTATAGTATAAAATTAGGTAGTTACCTACTAAGACCTAGTAGATAGATAATACTACCTAACTAGGAAGAAAGGTAGCAGCTTATAGTAATATAAGTAGAAATATATTTAAAACTAAAAGCTTAAATTAGTAGACAATTAATCTAAGTAATAATTAACTCTAGAATAGTAGGAAATTTTATATATTTAAAATTCTTTATAATACTAGGTATTGAAGAGATTAAAAAACCTAAATCTATATCTATTGAAGAACTCTCAGGTGAAGATCTAGAAGAAATTATTAATAAGAAATTAGGACTCTTATCTATAGCTATAAGGAGATATTTAGAGTACTTAAACTTTAATATATTCCCTATAGGAGAGTACGATATAGTATTAAAGATTCTATAGTTTAGAAAGTATAACCTACGAATTAATTAATAGAAAGAATATTTAGAATTCTACTATAGTTACCTAAAAGAACTAGTAAAGAGAATATTAGAATCTTACTACCTATTTATAAAAAGAAACGAAAGAATAAGGTAAAGTAATCCGGAGATAGATTAAGAAATATAATTATTATTATAGTAGTAATACTTACAGAAAAAAATAGCTTAATAGTTTATCTAAATAGGTATCTGGAAGTAAAGAAAACTATATAGTATCTACTAATATTAATAAGCGACCCAACAGTTCTATAGATAAGAAATTAAGCTTAAAAAAATAGCTAATAGTATTTTAAGATAATAAGAGATTCTAAAAACAACTAGCTATAATCTAGGAATCTATTAAGATATTTTAAGAATATAAATAGTTCTAGAATCTATTCGAATAGTCTAAATATTATAAATTACTAAAATATAATTTATATAATTATTATATACCTATTATAGATAAAAAGAAATTTACCTATTAAAAAATTTACTAAATATTAGATAAGAAATTAAAAATACTTAAGGAATATATTAACGAGAACCTTAAGAAAGGAATAATTAGACTATCTAAATTACTAGTAAGGTATAGAATATTCTTTATACCTAAGAAAGGGGAATCAATACGGTTATATATAGATTATAGACTACTTAATTAGATTACTATTAAAGATTAATATATATTACTACTAATCTATAAAATATAAGACCGAATTAGAGAAGCTAAATAATTTACTAAACTTAATATTATAGATATATATAATCGGTTATACATAGCTAAAAAAGAAAAATAGAAAACTATATTCTAAATAAAATATAGTTACTATAAATATATAGTAATACTATTCGGATTAATAAATATACTAGCTTTATTCTAATAATTTATTAATAAAGTATTAGAAAAATATCTTAATAATTTTATTATTATATATCTTAATAATATTCTAATTTTTTTTAAAAAATAAAGAAGACTACGTTAGATATATTAAGATTAGGGATGCACTCGGTGCGGGTCGGGTACAATCCGCAGGGTCAAAAATGTATCCGCGCGGGTTACGGATTCTTAAAAATATAATCCGCACCGCACCACAATCCGCAAGGCTTATAAAGAAACCTTACTGCTTAATCCGTATACTAATACACTATACCTTACTTAGCTATATTATATAAGCCGCTAAACTAACTATAGTTAGATTATTTTTAATAGTAATACAGATTATCCGCACTATAGATAATCTGTATTATTATAATTTTTCTTTTCGGAGAAGTTATGTATAATTTCTCTAATTTAAGATATATCTTTATTTTAATAGAATTAATTAAATCTCTATATCTAAAATATTAGGGTACCATATAATTTTAATTTTAAAATATTATATATAGCTTAGTCCTATAATAAATAAAAAATACGTTTCTATTATATAGGTATATTGTTATAAAATACGCTAAATAACTTAGCTAAGATATACTAACTAAGAAACTATATAATATCCCAAGCAGTAAGTATATATATTAATAAGGGAAAAGTATCTTATTAGTCCTAGGTAATAAGAGATCTTATAGAACTCTAAAATTAAGCACGTTCTCTATTATTATAATACTATTATTATTTTATCTCTTTTTATAGTAAGATATTAAGAGTCCTAGGATCTCTTAAAAAGAATAAGACTAAGAATTAGTCTAGGAATACTACTATCTACTAGTATAATATATATATATGTATATATTATAGGAGTCAGAGTTATATATATATATTATAAAATCTAGACTATAGAATAGTTAACTATTTATCTTAGTATTCTAATAACTTCTAATAAACTAAATACAATCTCTATAATTACTAATTTACTATTATATCTACTTCTAAGGAGTAGACCGAGTGGTTAATAAGTAAAAGTTATAAGAATTTTAAATTCTATCTTTTAAATTCGATTATAGTAATTACCAGATATTACTATAAAAACTATATAATAGTTCTTAATAGTCTAAGAGTAGATATCTATATTTTTTTTATCTTTATATTTATAGATCGAACCTAGCTATAGCTAATCTATCTCTTTTCTATAAATAATATATTAAAAAATACTCTTTAATATTGTTGTATACCGGACCGGTTAATAGTCGCTTAACTTACTTAGACTAGAGAATCTACCTATAGATAGATTCTAATTATATAATCTAATATCTACCAATAAGATACGACTATAGAATAATATTAAAATCTATATTTACTACTATTATTAATTAGAGGTTAAAGACAGTAAATAAATTTACTAAAATTAGCTATAGGTAGATTTTCCTAATAAAGCTTTATTCTCTAGGATATTAATTATTATCTTCTATCGAGGTTTCTATTTTTAAAGTATTCTCTCTTTATTATCTAGGTTTTTAGAATTATCCTTAAATATTAAAAGTTAAGATTTTTTACTAGCTATTCCTTTCTACTAAAATCCCTATCTCTAATCTAACTAGCAGAATCTAGGCCGCGAAAGCTACTAATAGATAAATTTCTTAGTATTCTCTATCTAGTAACTTAGTGGTTCTAGCCTACTATTAATAGCCAGTTAAATCTACCTACGGGTAGATTTAATTTATAATATAGTAGGAAGAAAGTAAAGTATATTAGCTATAGCCCTATCTATACCTAAGAAACTGAAATAGGCTCGAGATAAAGATAAAAAAGTCAGAGAATCTATCGAGATAGTACTAACTACTAGTATAATTATTAAAAATACAGTAAACTAGTATCTAGAAAAGACCTTTCTAGATACTATATTTATTAATATACAATTATTTCAGAATAAGTAGGAGAAAAAAAACAAAAAGAGAAATAGAGAAGTTTAGCTAAGTTTAGTTACGTATCTCAAAGAGGCGTTTAAAAATAGAATTAAATAATATACTATTAAAGACTACCTAAAAGCTATAACTACTAAATAGAAATTTATTAATTTTTTTAAAGCTAACTTCCTACTCTCTAAAGATAATACTGAGTCTAAACTTTTATATCTTTACGACTGTACTACTACCTACTCTAGTTTAAAGATATATATTTTATCTACCTATAGTTAGATTTTAAACTAACATTATATACAGGATGCTATAGTCTATATTCCTATAGTCTTACTTTCTATTTAACTTACTCTTTGAAATAGTTAGTGTCAGACGTATGGTCTGATGCCTCCAACTAACTATTTCGGGATCATTTATGTTTTGCATTGATTATTGAATTACTGCATTATTCACTGGATTATCCCTATGCGTGCCATACTAAGTCATTCATTCACTCCCTATTTATTCCATTCTGATTTATTATTCATTCCATGCTTACCCCTTCTGATTCAGACCCTTCATTCGATTCTGATTTACAGCCCACATCTCTGCAATATATATATGTGGACTGTTTCCATGATTCTTTTGAGGATTAAGGATATGAGTTTCTAAAGAAGGTGTATTCTATTCTTCTGACTTATCTCTCACTTTCTACTTATTCCTTCCTTAGATTTCTATGCGTTCCTCCTAGAGATCTAAGTATTCAGCGAGGAACATCTAAAATCAAATCGAATTAGTTAGAATTCTTCTGCAGCTATACCGAACTCCCGAGAGTTCCATAGTTAGTATTAGGTATAGATACTAGTCAAACTTTACAATAAGTAGACTATACTTATAGTAACTAGAGCGTTTAATAAGTCTAAAAAAGAGATTAGTTAATTAATCGAAGAGATAAGCTATTCTCTAAGCTACCTATAGTTAGAATATAGAACTAACTAATAATATAAAATAGAATTATCTCTAGACGGTCGATCTATATAATAAGCAGAAATTAAAGAATAATATACTTAATATACTAATTTTAAACTATAATATTATTCGTAAAATAAACTTAGAAAAATATAATACTCTAAATATTATTATATATTTTAACTAACTTAATAATAACGTAAGAGTCGAGTACTTAAAATCTACTAATTTTAAGACTTAGCTTTATACTATATTTAGTATAAATCTTATATATATAACCCGCATAATTACTATTTTAAAAAATAAGTTACTATCTAAGATAATCCGACTATACTATAGTACTAAATATAGAGAAAATATTTTTAATTAGTTGTTATTAGCCTATATATAGATAGATAAGTAAATTAAGATAAGTAAGTCTTCTATAGAAAAGTAAGGAAATCTAACTATAAATATATATAGAAACTTAAATTTAAAAAGTTTTTCTACTTTTATTCTACGATTTTTAAATCTAAATAATAGAACCTTATTTCTTATAATAATTAGAAATTAATTCTTTCTCTTAATTAAGGCTATCTAGTTTCCTAACTAAAATTTCTCTTTTTTTCTAAAAGAGAGAACTACTAGGTAAAATTTACTAATAGATTTATATAAAAATATAAATAACCTTTTTTAGTATCTAATAACTATGTTAGTAAGCTAAAATTTTCTAAATTAGAAATATCTATTATTATTTAAAGCTAGAAATATACTAATAAATACCCTAGTTTTCTTATAAATCTCTCCGATATATTATATAAAGAAGTTTTTAAAAATTTTTATACTTATTAGAACTTATACTATTTTATATAGTAAGATTCTATATAGATTCTATTTATAGTTAGAAATATCTTATACAATTATAGATCTAATTAGATTAATCTAGAGAAAAAAGTATTATCTATAGTATTAAAAGTACTATACTATATTATAATATAGATTAACTTTATATAAAAACTCCTATCGAAGTTAAATTATTAGTAAATAGTTTTTAGTTAGTTTAAGTAGATTAAAAAGTATCTTTTTTTTTTAAAGAAAACTTAGA
>NW_027395614.1:0-8318 GCF_047715705.1 Aspergillus ambiguus | reverse complement strand
CAGTGAATAATGCAGTGATTCAATAAGCAATGCAAAACATAAATAATCCCGAAATAGTTAGTTGGAGGCATCAGACCATACGTCTGACATATTCTACTTAGAAAAGCTAATCTAGGTAGAATTAAACTATAATATCTATAATAAAGAACCATTAGCTATAGTAATAGTATTTAAAATTTAGAAATTTACTTAGAGAAAGCTTGATATATAATTATTATTAAAATAGATTATAAAAATCTAATTTACTTTATAATAATTAAAGAGTTAATATAAAGATATGCTAGATAATTAGAAATCCTATTATAATATAATTTTAAGATTATATATTATAATAGAATAGAAATAGTTAAGCTAATATATTTAGTTATAGACCTAATTACGAACCTAAAAAAAAGATCGAAAAGTTAGTAATATTATATAAAGAACCTAATAAATTAATTATCTATAATAACAGACTTCTAGATTATTAAATCTAATAATTAAATTAATTTAGAATTAATACTATATTAACTCGAAGAGAATTTACTCCGATAATAATTCTAATTTTAGTAAATTTATTAATTTTAACTAATCCGAAGGCTTAATTCTTATAGCTCTACTTTATCTTATTTTTTTTAAGTTTTTCTTTATAAATAAGTAGTAAGATTCCGGTATTTCTCTTATTTAGTTCTTTTAGATACCTATAATAGAATTCTAAATATTCTTTCTACTAATTAATTCTTAGATTATACTTTCTAAGCTATAGGATTCTTAATACTATTTTATACTTTTCTATAGGGAATATATTAAAGCTTAAGTATTCTAAATATTCTTTTATAGCTATAGCTAAAAATCCTAATTTTTTATTAATATTTTCTTCTAATTTTTTTATCTAAGAGTCCCTCGATAGATATAAATTTAAATTTTCTAATTTTTTTAATACCTAGTATCGTAAAAAATTATAGATATATAAAGTTTTCTATAGCTCTAGAATTAATTATTACTTAGGTTAATTATCTATTAATCTAAGCTATTAGTTTTAAATATATTCCTATTTATATTGCTATAAGCTACTACCTTTCTTCCTAGTTAGATAGAGATATCTATTTATTAAGTCTAGATAGGTAACTATCTAATTTTCTGCTATAGTAGAATATACAGTTATTTTCCTAATAGAAGAACTAATATCTATAATAGGAATAGTCTAATTTTTAGTATAAATAGGTAGTTCTATTTTTATAGATTATTAATAGCGGTTTATACCTAACTATAAATTTAGTATATTAGTATTAATTATATTGATTAATATAGTAGGTTATCTAAGATATATTATTATAATCTAAATACTTTAGATAGTAGATATAAATACACTAATTAAATTTATAATTTATATAAAAAGGTTCTTTTAATTCCTTTTTTAAGATCTTTTTTAATACCTTATAAATAGTCTATATTATTTCAGTAGTATTTAATATATATATAATAGTATATATATCTTATTCGATACTATTTCTATATTTTTTCTTAGTTTTAATAGCTTAAGTTCTAATAAATACAGTTTTTTTTTTAAGATTAATTTATACTACTTATTCGATTTTAAATATATCAGACGTATGGTCTAATACCTCCAACTAACTATTTCGGGATTATTTATGTTTTGTATTACTTATTGAATTACTGCATTATTTACTGGATTATCCCTATGCGTGCCATACTAGGTTATTTATTTACTCCCTATTTATTCTATTCTGATTTACTATTTATTCCATGCTTATCCCTTCTGATTCAGACCCTTTATTCTATTCTAATTCACAGCCTATATCTCCGTAATATATATATATGGCCTGCTTTCCTATGATTCTTTTAAGGATTAAGGACATGAGTTTCTAAAGAAGGTATATTCTATTTTTCTAACTTATCTCTTACTTTCTACTTATTCCTTCCTTAGATTTCTATACATTCCTCCTAGAGATCTAAGTATTCAGTGAGAAATATCTAAAGTCAAATCGAATTAGTTAGAATTCTTCTGTAGCTATACCGAACTCCCGAGAGTTCTATAAAATATTAAAAATCTATTTTATTTTCCTAAGATTTTCTATAATATTTCCCGCAATATATTCTTTAGTTAAAGAATTATTTTAAGATATCTTTAGTATCTTATAAAACTCTACTTATTACTAATTAGAGCTTTCTATCTAAGTACTATATTCTTTATCTAAAGAATTAATATATTTCTAATTTATATTTAGATACTCGTTCTTAAAATTACTAGTAATTAGAGTATCTCTTTTAGTTATAATTTAATAATTTTTATAAGCTATAACTTACTCTATAATTTTAATCTTTTAATATAGCTTTTCGATAGATAGTTATAGTTTTTTATTTTATATTTACTAGTTTTATTTAGGTAATTTATTGCTTGGTATTTCGCTCTAGCTAGACTATATATTTTCCTTATTATTTACCTAGTATTTTTTTACGGTATAGTATTCTTCCGGTATATTAGATAAATTTTCTAGTTTATTTTAATAATAATCGTCTTTTTCTTAGGGCACTTTAATATTTCTAGTAACTTTTAGCTATTACTTTAATTTGTTTTTCTTTATTTAGTAATTCTTTAATATATATTCTAGCTTTTCGCAGATATAATATAGTTATTTTTTTCTATATTGCTCCCGTTCCTTAGATAATATTTTTAATAATTTAGTTATATTAAGCTCTATAGGTCTCAGCCTATAAGAATTATTATATTTTTAGCTCTTCGAATATACTAGTTATCTATTATTAGTTTAATAGATATTATTTCGCTTATTTCTATTACTATATTATAACGTAATCAACTACCGAGTCGCGTTTACTACCGAGTCGCGCCCCTTCAACTAAAATTCCTACTTTCTTTAATTAACGCGTCGTTTCTCGCTATAACTATAAAATATGCCTCTTTCTAAAGAGTCGCGTATTTAGATGGCCATTTCAGCCTATAATAAAGGCTAAATTAAATTAATAAAACGCATAGCGAAGATTTTTGTAGTCTCTAAGAGTACCCTACGTGATTAGCTTAATAGAATAAAATTACGATTAGAAACACGCGCTAATAGTTATAAACTTACTAAATTTGAAGAGAAACTACTTCTTAAGCGATTATTAAATATAGATATACAGGGATTTCTAATTCGGCCTAAGTTTCTGCATAAAATAGCTTAGATACTATTTTATAATCGCTTATAGGATTCTACTATAACTCTCGGAATTAATTAGGCTTATAAATTTATTAAGCGCTATCCTAAGCTATGTACGCGATATATAAGATAAATAATATATTAACGTACAAAGTAGGAAGATCTAAGAGTTATAATACCCTGGTTTTAGACTATATAAGTAGTTATTTAAGAATATAGTATATATAAAGATAATATCTAGAATTTCGACGAGACTAGCTTTGTAATAGAACTCTATTTTATCTTTAAAGTTATTACTATAGCTAAGCGCAGTGAGAGACCATGTAGAGTTATCTAGGGAAATTATAAATAGGTTATAATTATCGAAATAATTAGGTTAAGAGGCATATATCTTCCGCTAGTTATTATTCTTAAAGAGAGTTATTAGCAAGTTACCTAGTATTAGGAGCCTAAGCTTAGTAAAGACTAGTAGATTATAACTAGTTAGAACAGCTAGACTACCGATAAAATAGGTCTTAAATAGTTAAAGATCGTTTTTAAACTATTTTTAAAGCGCTATATAACTGGTGCTAAGCAGTTACTAATTCTTAATAGCTATAGTAGCTATCTAACTGCTAAGTTCGATAAATTCTATAAGTAGTATACAATTATTTATCTCTATATACCTATCTATACTTTATAGCTTCTTTAACCGCTTAATATAGATATTTTTAGCCCACTTAAAGGCGCGTATGGAAAGCTTCTTAAGAACCGAATGGATACCGGTAACAATTATATTAATAAAGAGAACTTTCTATCTCTATATCTAGATATACGTGCTAGAGTATTTATTCCAGTAAATATCTATGGTGGATTTATAGACGTAGGTCTTAAGCTATTTAATTAAAAACGTATTCTCTCTAAGCTTACCTTTTAATTATATATACTAATACTATTACTAATCAAAGGCTCAATTTTCTCTACTTTTTAGATACCGCAGACTACTTATTAGCTAGATAAGAAAGTATATAGTCTATAGAATAGTCTTAACGCGAAATAGAAGCTTTCTAGCAGTCCTATTACTTATATTTAGTATCTTAAGAAAGTAGTACAAATAGCTATATATACTAACCTTTTTCTATAAGAAAAAATTAAGAAACTACGCGAAGAAAATAAGCTAAAATATAAGAAAAAAGTAAGGCGATATACTAATCTAGGCGATAATATCTTTTTATCTATATAGGAAGGCCAAAATCGGGTTTAGTAGCTTGATATACAGTCTAATAAGCAGCCTAATAAAGTAACCCCAGTACCTTATAGGCGAGCTCCGCAACGCTGCAGTAGCTGTGGGATAGTTGGTTATACGATTCGGAATTGCCCTAGTAGATAGCTATCTTTTCATATATTTATTTAGTCAAATATAATGGCGTTGGTGGTTGAAAAGCCTCATAAAGTAGGAATTTTGGTTGAAGGGGCGCGACTCGGTGGTAAGCGCGACTCGGTGGTTGATTACGTTAGTTGATTTCTTTATTATCTAAGACTAAGCTCTTATATATAATTATTAATCTTTATAACTTATTTAATTATTTTACTAAGAGTTTCTAATCTTTCTATCTAGATAAGTTTCTCTTAAACTTCTAGCTTATTTTTTTTTTTAAATCTGGCGATATATGCGTTATCGTCCTAGTCTAAATAAATAATTAACTACTAGAATTCGGAGATATAGTATTCTACTAATCTAGTTTAATAAAGTCTCTATAATTTTTATTTAGTATATCTTACTATATTAATATCTCTAAAGATTTCTTTAAGTCTCTACTTAAAAATCTTAAAATTTCTAAAGATTTTCTTAATATTATTATTCTATTTATTAAGAGGTCTTTCGCGATAGTCTCTCAGAATAGATTTAAACTAATTAAATACTAGTCTGGTTAAGTAGATAATTATAAAAAAAATTTATTTTCTTTATTTATTAACTTTTTATAGTTTATATAGATATATAAATCTAATAAAGTAAAAAATATATATAACTTAGTATATATTGTATTAAAGAGTTTAGAAAATCTAATCTTAATAGATTTAGCTAAGAGACGAGACTCTAATATTATAATATATTTTTATAGCTATACTATTATATCTTTATAGTTAGGCGGGCTTTACTATAAGAGTTAACTGGTATAATTTCTACTAGATCTCTATAAGGTTCTAAGAGTATTACTATTATTTAAAACTATAGATATATTTAGTATAAAGCTCGAACTAATTTATACTGACTAAATATTTAATTTATTAAACTCTAGAATCTATCTAAACTACGCTGAATACTAATATAGTTATTCGAGCTTAGATAATTAGAATCTACTAATTCTAAGTTTAGGTAATATTTATTTAGGGATATAGCGATTTCTATAAGTAATAATAATATTTCTAAAAACTAATAAGATAATTCTAGAATCTAAAATAGTAAAGATAGAAATAGGGCTAAATAGATATATATATCTATTTATAATAATAATATAGACGAATCGTACTAGTAATAAAATATTATAATTACTAAAGATAGTATTATTAAATATAAAAAGTAAAACTATTCCAAATATATAAATAAGTATTTTTATTTACCCTATAATAATATAATATTAGTATATATTTAATTATTTAGTAGTAGATTGTTACGGCACTACCTACGGGCAATTATGTGATGGTGATTGACCAGGAGGAAGACCTGGGCAACTCACGGCCAACCGATACCCCGTAGAAAGAGATGCCCGGTTATCGACCAATGACCGGACCTACCTGGTTATGTCAAACCTGGGTAAAAACATAATATCGGTTAAGTAACCGCTTAGGCACCTACGGCTCACGTGACCAGGAATGGTATACGGGTAGATGGTATACGGGTATACCGTGTAGCTACCAAGCTACTATCTACTAGGCTACTATAGCTACCACTACCCCAGACGAAGGGTATATAAGGATACTTATTTATATATTTAGGATAGTTTTACTCTTTGCGTTCAATAATACTATCTTTAATAACCTTAGTATTTTATTGCTAGTACGATTCGTCCATACTATTATTATAAGTAGATATATATATCTACTTGGCTTTACTTCTATCTTTGCTGCTTAAATCTTAGGATTATCTCACCAGTTCTTAGAAATGTTAGCCCCGCTTATAGGAGCCGTTACGCTCCTAGGATAAGTATCGCCCAGTCTTAGGATCAGTGGATTCTGATTACCTGAGCTCGAATGACTACGCTAGTAATTAGCGTAGCTTAGACAGATCCTAGGGTTTGACAAATTAAACGCCTAGTTAGTATGAATCGGTTCGAGCCTCGCGACAATATATTAACAGTTTTAAATAATAGTAATACTCCTAGAACCTCGCAGGGGTCTAGTAGAAGCAACCGTGCTAGCCTACTAAGTCAGGCTAACATCGGCGGAATACTATAATAAATACAGAAACATATTCTGATACTTAAGAATTATCTCGCAGCTAAGACTGTGAAGGTTAGATCTCCCGAGCCTTTCGATAGAATATAAATATAACTTCGTGCGTTCCTTACCTTATTAGATTTGTATATCTATATGAACGGTAAGCGTCTGATAGGCAAGGAAGATAAAATTCTCTTCGCTATTATCTACCTGAAAGAACCAGCTTTCGACTGGTTTAAGCCTATTCTAAGGGATCGCCGCGTACACACCCTTGAGAATTAGGATAATAATACTAAAGAAATATTTCGAAGTTTCTAAAACTTTAAGCAAAGACTTAAAGATACCTTTGGAGATATCAACGCCTTACGAAACGCGGAAAGAAAGATTATATAACTAAAGTAAACTGGATCTGTCGCAGATTATATTTTAGAACTTTAGAAGCTCTTAACCTACTTAGACTGGGATAATAATACTCTTATCGCTAAGCTAGAAGACGGATTAAAGATTGATGTCTAGGAGAAGCTACTCTGGATAGAGAGACCTAAGACATTTCTTAAAGCTACCGAGTAAGCCGTAAGGATTAACAATTAGCTACACGAAATTTATCTTAGGAAACGAGGACAACGACTATAGTATAGTTAACGTAATTGACGAAGCAATAACTACCGTGTAAATAATTACTGACTAGCGCACCCGAGAAACTAAGGATATAATAATCCTTATGGGCCGAGACCTATGGAGCTTAATATAACTAAACTATTAAAGATATTACCTAAGGAACGGGAACGATGTAGAAAAGAACGACTGTACTATGCTTACGGAAAACCAGGGTACATATTAAAGGATTGCCGAATAAAGAAAAATAAACCGAAACAATAACTGAAAGCTATTAGAAATATTAGCGCAACGCAGAAAGACAATAACTAGTAGAACGAACTAGAAAACTCATCTAGAATATGGGAAAAATACTACGATGCGGTAGAATACCGGTTAAACAATAAAGAAAATATGTAGCCTAGCCGGGGCGAAATACTAAGCGATAAATTACCTAAACGGAGTCAGCGAGTGCGAAACAAAAGATTATAACTATCTATTAAAAAGCTATATCGAAAGATCGAAATTACGGAGCAAGCTGTAGCTCGTAAAAGTTATTAAGTTATAACCAGAAGAGGTACTTCGGTTACCAGTGATTCTGAGGATAAGTATCCGAATATAGATTGGGAATATATCGATTCTTTAGATAAAGAGTACGGTACTTAGATAGAAGGCCCTAATCGGTAACAGGTAGAGCCCTACGAGATACCGGAGACACTCTAGAATAATTCCCCGATTGAAGAATATGTCGCAGAGATATTATGGAACTCTCGGGAGTTCGGTATAGCTGCAGAAGAATTCTAACTAATTCGATTTGACTTTAGATGTTCCTCACTGAATACTTAGATCTCTAGGAGGAACGCATAGAAATCTAATGAAGGAATAAGTAGAAAGTGAGAGATAAGTCAGAAGAATAGAATACACCTTCTTTAGAAACTCATGTCCTTAATCCTCAAAAGAATCATGGGGAAATAGGCCACATATATATATTGCAGAGATGTGGGCTGTGAATCTGAATAGAATGAAGGGTCTGAATCAGAAGGGGTAAGCATGGAATGAATAGTGAATCAGAATGGAAATGGAAAGGGAGTGAATGAATGACTTAGTATGGCACGCATAGGGATGATCCAGTGAATAATGCAGTGATTC
>NW_027395613.1:0-8480 GCF_047715705.1 Aspergillus ambiguus | reverse complement strand
GGAGCGGGCTGGCTGGCCGGCTGGGTTACCATGAGGCTTAGGGCAGGAGGGGTCACATGGTTTTGAAAATGTTCGGGCTGATGGGTGAGCAGTGTCGGTTGTCTGGTTTGACTATTATTATATATCGATCGTGGAGACATAATGTCTCTTGAACTTGGGATGTATCGCCGGCGGTTGGCGGGCTCAGAGTGACTGACGGTCATCAGGATAGAGGAATTGCTCGGTGGCCGATACTGCTGACTACACATGTACGTATGTGGGAAGCCATTTTGATCGCACCGCTACCGGAATTAAAATAATAGGAGACGGGATTGAATGGCGATTGTTGAGCTTACGCCGACTTTAAGATGCGCACCGGTATAACTGATTAGCATTAAGATCTAGGATCGATTACCGAGATATAATTAGGGAGAATGAAGAGATCGCCAGCCATGGAGTAGATTAGCAATCAACCCCAACGGCGGACAATCCGGGTATCAATCATCACACACAGGCCTCCATCCTGCAGAATACAACAGTTCACCTCATTAGGAAATGTACATCCGTATCATACCCATGAACAACCGTTTCTTAGTAAGGAACCTTCTCTTCGTAGATGGGGGGAACGCCCTTGTCCATATCCCAGTGGATGTGGTTCTTCTCGTCGAGCCAGGCATCCTCGTCCGTGATAGGAATTACACGCATGGAATGAGCAACTTCCTGTCGGCTGATGCCCATTTCGTCACGGGGGATCCACAGAAGCGGGGGCTGGGAAGTAATGGACGGGTGGAAGTAAGCATCGCGCTCGACCTCAGGAGGATAGCTGACAGCCTCGGAAGCCTCGGGAACCAGACGACGCATATGCTCGTAGCTGCTGTATTTGTCGGGGCGGAAGTACTTGATGAGGAAGTTGGGCTTCGGCTCCGAATGACCTGTCAGACCCTTCTCGGCAGAGTCCACGTTGCCAACGCTGCTGTCGCGGGCACCGTCGTTCTTGACGGCGCTGCTGGGCACGCCGTTGTCGCACTGCTCGCCATAAGACTGGCTCATATCGGTCTTCTCGCGGGCGAGGAGGGCCTCTTCCTCGGCCTCCAGGTTCTTAGGGAGGTAGTTGATCAGAGGCTCAATAGCCTGGTTGAGAGAAACGTGGTAAAGAACAATGAAGACCAGGAAGATGATCATGAGGATCAAAGGTCCCACAGCCACTTGGTTCGAGGCAGTTCCAATCGCAAACAGACCGATCAGGCAAACCATAAGCAAGTAGCAGCCCACAGTGATATGCTGCAAAGCACGCATGTAGACCTTTCCTTGGGTGTCAATGTCGGCGTTGGACACATACAGCATGTTGTACCGATAGGCGAAGTAGAACAGATAGAGACCGATGGTAGCGAATCCCAATACGAGCGGGGCGATGCAAGCGTACGTGATAGCTGGTTTCGCGGTCCGTCAGCTCAGTACCAATCAAAAAATCCAGTGCATCAAGTATATCTTACCAATAACTGTCAGCAGGGTAAAGGCGGGGTACACAGTTCCCCATCCAAGACCAGCAAGAGACGACCAACGGGTGTACATCTTGCGAGGAGTGTTGTCCAAAATCCTGCCCAGAACTTTTCCAAGGATCAAGCCACTGATCTGGAGAAGAGCACCAGAACTGAAGGAAAGACCTTGCAGGATGATATAGGAAATGTAGAAGTTTGACACAGTCGGGATGTTATTCGCAAGCAGGGTCGCAGCAGAGGTTGGGTCATCAATGATCTTGGTGACCACACTGGACGCGGACGAAGCAAGAGTGACCACCAGGAACACTTGCACCACCTGGAAGGCGAAGTAGAAGTTCTGGGTTGTCAATTCCACCGCAGCAGCGCTGGGAGCACCTCCCAATTTCGCCATCACTACACGGAGGTTAATCTTGAGCGTTTCGATCTAAGGACCTTGGTTGACTTACATCTGAGAACAATAGGGAGCAATGCCATAAGGACCGACATCAACACGGTAGGCAGAAGGGAGGTAATGACACCCTTGATGAAGCCGGGAACGTGATCGATGAACCGGAGGAACGGTACCTTATCCGTGATAAAGTTGATGTTGGAAATGGCACCAACAACAGCGGTAGGGATGGCCCAGAAGACGATCAGGGCAACAACAAAACCAATAGTAACGGAGTAGCGGATAATGCGCTCCCACCACTTGATACGCAGGTTGGACCAGATGACCTGAGTAGGCTCCAAGCCGATGTAACGGGGTGCCATGTGCAGAGGAAGATTGTGAGCCACTGCGAGATACGTTAGACGAAGTAGTGCAGATCGAGATTGGGATACATACCCGACTGGAAAGCGGACTGTGCATCGGCCTGTTGATAGAACTCCACAAAGACGGAAGAAACCAGTTTGGCATCGCCAGCACGGTGCTTGGCCTGCAATTCCTCAATCTCCGGGGTGAGCCGCTCGATCTCGGACCGGGCCCAGTTGATAGTATCAACCTTCTTTCCAATGAGGAACTTCAGTCGGTGAGTGGGTCTGTCCGAAGGTTTGACCCAGCGAGCAGCGACAGAGCCGGATTCATCATCAGGAACATCACCCAAATTCTCCGGGGCAATAGGACCATCTTCAACATTGCCCTGCTTTTTGAGAGCCTTCAGGCGGGCCTTGTTCGCAAGAACAATAAGTTTGGTTTCGGCAGCCTCCAGCTTCATGGCAGCATCATCACGCTCTTTCACCTTCTCCTCCAGTTTCGAAGTATCCGTGGCGACCCAGACATTCTTGACCTTAGAAGGACCGAACATCTGGCGGATCTTGTCACGGCTCAGGTAGTTTTCGGTGACGGCAGTGAAGAGTACCGTGCGAGAAGACAGACGGCTAGCATAAGCGGGAGACAACGCGTACGCCTGGCGCAAATTGATATAGAAAATGCTCTCGCGGGTAATAGTGAAGAAAACAAATCCTGGAAGGCAGGTTAACATTTACAAGGTAAATTGCAAGGTTTGCAAAAACATACCGACGAAGATCCATGCAATGAACGTGTGGGCGAAGTAACGGGCGAAATTGTTCTCGGAGACGTTGGACATGCTCAGAAGATCCAACTGGACTTTGCCCGCATTACCGGTTCCATTGATGGGCAACAAGACCGGGAAGGTGATTAAGCAACCGACGAAGCAGATCATCGAGGCCAATTTGAGAAAACGAATCAAGAGATAAGCATCCATCGAGTGATGCTGTAACACATATTCGTCGGGCAGCTTGTACATATCCCGGATCCAATTGAGGAGGCCCGTGGAGGAAGCTGGAGTACGCTGTGATTCTGGAAGAACACCCAGGTACGTACGAGGCATGTATGTTCTGCGCTGACTGCGACGCAGGATCACGAAGACCAAAGTCATGGCACCCGCCACCACCAGAGACGGTACCAAGGTGGTGACGAGGCCAGAGGCCGAATTAGAGGTGCTATGCGCCTCTTGCTAGAGAGGACATTAGTCCACTGCGGGTGCCATGGATTGTAATAAACACAGATAGGGAGTAGCTTACAGAGTCCGACATGCTGACGGCGCAGCTCTTGGCTCTTCTGCTTTAGAATATATGAGGGGTTCACCAGTCGTCGACTACGACTGGAATCCGAATCGCGATCTGTCGCGATCCCACCAAGGGGGTGAGAAGGTAGGGGCTGTATGCGCAATTCGGGAGAGAAAAAGAGTGTCACAAGAGGAAAAGAAAGAGAACAAAAGAAGATAACAAGAGAGGGTAAAAAAAAAAAAAAAGAAAGAAAATAAAAAGAGAGCTGACCCAGGGCTGAAAAGGCTGGAGAGAGCGCGCGCGCCACAAGGGTAAAAAGAAGGTTCAAGGGGATCGGAGTCTGAGCTTGAAGGGGGCGAGTTAATATTTTGCAGATTCCCCTTCTTTCTAGTGTTGATCTCCTAAGACAAAAACTCTAACAAGGACCAGACGGCATGCCAATTGGCCCCCCAGGAATGACGATGGAGACCAGAAGGATGGTTTCCTCGGGATGACTCTCTTTCCAGTCTGGCGGAAGAGGTGTGATCAACGAGAACTAGTCGGCTAGCGACCCAAGTGAACCTGCCCACAGGAATTGAAGAACAAGATACTCTCCACTGACGAGCTCAAAGCGAGTCAATCAGCAACGTAACCAGAGTCGAGGCAGTGCTGGGTCTCCCGACGCGATCTTTGGAACGGCGGGAAGTCGATGACGATGCGGTCCCATAGACAAACAGCCCCCGATCAGCTCCAACTTAAGATTATGGCTCGAGTGGGTTCCTCACCAGGATCGTGCGTGGTGTGAGGGAAAGTGTTCAGCCACAGCGGCGTTAGTTGTTTGGCATTGGGGCTGTCCACGATCACCGGCACGTCTGATTTTACGGGACGCGAGGGAGACGGATCTCCGCCATGTTTTTCCTTAGTGGAAAACTCTGCATCGTGGCTGGAAACGAATTCCGCGTCTCGTCATGATAACGCAGATGAGGAGGGAGAAGTGGAGAGGGAGAGAGAGACTAGTGGATGAGTTGGACAAATAGATTTGTCTTAGCGGCGAGTTGTGGCAAAACGAGATTATTGGGAGTTCCACCGTGCCTACCTAGGTACGTATCGTTCCTGGTGGTACGGGTCCTGGTACCTGAAGGTTCCCCTATTGAGCCCTGACACTCAGGTCACTCCCCAACAGGAACAGTAATATTACCAGAAGTTACATCCTTCAGAGCTGCACCACCTCATCAGGCATTTGTAGAAATTCCTTATCATGTGGAAATGTACTCGGTGCTACTGCGTACATGGAAATTAAACCCATACGGGGACTCCGTCCTCCGTACCCTTTCCATGGGTCTCTGATCGACTGTGCAGATCTAATATTCATCATACGTGATCGGCATCTTCCCGTATCCAACAACTCATCCAGCGCATCAGCCACAGCAACTTCCTCGGGGCGATAGTCGAAGCCACTCATGACTGTTACCTGAATCAGTTTTCCCTCATGCCAGACTATGGGTGCGAGTACACCATACTACCTAGTACGCCGCATGATATCCTCATTAAGGAAACCCCCCAAATCCTGAACGTGGACTCGACAAAATGGCCCGGTTCCACGGTTCCATCTGTACTACCCCAATAGTCTATGACGCTTACACGTTCATCTGCCTATCAATCTCCTTAGCCTTCCGCATGCAGTGCCTTTTTTTTAGTCAAGGTTGCCTGGTCAATTGGCGCCGTATCGCCTCTTGGCGCGAAGTCGATGTGTCAATCGCGCAAGGAATGCCTCTTCGCGCCATCCCGATCCAGGTGACCCCTATCGTCTGGAGACATTCCAATGATATCACAGTTAATGTAGATGCATTCCTTACCTCCATTGATGGTGTGGGGGAATTTTAGATCTCCTCCCATGAATATAAGGATCAAAGTTAAATACTTTTACAGTATCTTCACATGACTACAAGATAAGCCTTACACGTGTCAGCCGTGGGATGGCCCCGGTCATGATATATTATTCTACCACTCCGAACTATTAGTTCAAACGCAAGTTTCATAAGTACATCAGGAGCACGATGCAAACCATCTGCAGTCTAACCAGGATATCTACATAAGAAATAGATGAGATACAGTTTCCGGCACGGCGCAAAGCCGTCAGGCTGGGGAACCAACTATTATGTCCAAAAAATATACATACGCACCTCGTGCTCAGAACAGAAAACTTCCAACATCACCAGGAAATATCAAACATCTTCAGAACCGTCTTTCGAGTTGTACAGCTCCTTTTCGAACGCGTCGATCCCCCGAAGCGGAGGTGTCAACATCAGTAGACTGAATAATATTTCGTTGAAAAGGAACTGCAGGTCCGGTCGCAGTTGCTTGTGCATTTTTAACAATTCCCCCGTCGACCATCCCCGCTCGGCGTCCGTGAGGTCCGTATCACACCTCTCCTCCAGCAGCAGCCAAATGAGTGTCTCGCAGGCAGGATTCCGGTCGAGCTTGTGTTCGTTCACCAAGGCCCGAAGGTAATTGAGGAAGCGTCCAGTCTTACTCGGGGAATCTTGGAAATCCCATAGTGTCTTGGTAATGTAGATCAGAGCAGCGGTACGCGAGAGTTCCTGCGTTGGAGCGTTTCGCACGACATACATGCGGGCATCATGCGGGACTTGGGACGGACGAGGGCCACTGGAAAGGAGAGCAAACAGTGGACTATCCATCCGAAAAGCAGAGGCCCGTTGTGGAACGGACGCGAGATATGATTCTGTGTTGTGTTCCCGCATGAGGTCTTCGGCCCCTCTCAGGAATGCCATCAGCCACTGCTGGCCATTCTCGCTAATCTCCGAGTGTGGCGGCGCCATTATATACCGCACATAATGCAAGAACACCCCAACAGCGCTGCTGGATCCGGCCCGGGGTCGGAGAATCTGGACGGCCTGGTCCGCGTATCTCCTGGCGTGCTCCTTGCTACCAAACCGCTCCTCGTGTAGTGCCATTCCAGTCAAGGCCATGGCAAGAGTATCGACGTCGATTGTCATTGACCCTTTCATAACGTTCTCGATAGATCGGGTGGCCTGGCCCACGTGAGTCTCAGTTTCTCGGCTTTCCTCCAGATTATATAATTGCATTTTCCAGCGGGCGCAGTAAGCGAGAATGACGGACTGAAACGTCAACGGGTGGTTCATGGCGGATTTGAATATGCTGTTTTTTATGTGTTTGTTCTGGCCTGACCAGTACGTGAGTTTATATATCCAGTAATCAGCCAGCTCGAGATCCTTCCTGGAGGGAGTGATTGGTAGGGTATCGAAAGGGTCTTTTCGGGAAGCGTCGAGAAGGGTGATGGGCGACTCTGAACTCTGATCCTCGGTTGGAGAAGATACAGCTGCCAGTACTGGAGTTTGAGTCTAGTTCAGGACGACCTGTTAGCTTGGGATAAATCTATCTTACAAGGGACTGGGTTTTATCACAATAAGGTTATTAGACGTACCAAAGATTGATCATCCGAATCGACAGGATCCAGCATTTTGACGGGTGCGATAATCTCCTTTCCACTCTCATCTACAATCAGCTTCTTCTTCACCCACGGAAGATAACGGAGAGGACGAATGCCCCTTTTCTCGGAGTCGTTTCTCGTATGAGAATGCTTGCGTTGCTTCTTTTTCTCCTGGACATGGTGGCGCATGACATGGGCTCGTTTTTCCCGGGAGGAAGAATTCGAGTCGACGAAGTAGAAGATCTGATTTTTGGAGGAGGGATCCTCGGCGCCGGGGAGATATTTGCGCTTCTTGACCTTTACAGGAGGTTGAAGGTCATCGTCGGGGGGTCCTATGGGAATAGTAAGCATGTCAGTCAAGTTCGAGGTGAAAACATATCGTAGTGGATAGATCGATAGACTGACTCTTTGGAGACTCCAATTCGGCAGCGGTGCCATGAATCTTAGACTCAAGCTCTGAACGTGTCAAATCGGCCGACGGGTTCTTGCCCACAGACATCGCGCGCCGCCCCAGTGGCTGACTGTTTCTGGCGGCGATCGATTGGCGAACAGATGAGGGCAACGATAGCCGTTATTTAGGACAGCATGTCGAACGGACAGATACCAGAAGGCCCCCGAAAGACGAACAACGAGGTGAGATGAGACATTGCCCGGTCGATGCGGCTGTCGGACCGGTCAGGCCATGTTCAGGGAGAGTGGTGGTTTAGGGCTTATCTACCACCCCGGGGAACTAGGACAACCCCAACAATGGATTATGGCCTGCTTGAGGGCTAGTGCTCCTACTCTAAGGAGAAGAGGACAGCCGTCAGTGGGGGGTTCACGGACAACAAAGAGGCCCGTTGGCTGCAGTCCGAAAGTCTAAAGGCGTTGTAGCGTCGTGCCATTGGCAGTAAGAGGTGCTTTGATCTCCGAGTTCGCTGGGCGCCTGGAGGGTCATTGGATGCGGGAGTAAAAACCTCCTGCACTGGATAGGATCCACAGGAATGGCGTCGACCAGTGGGCTCGAAGACCTTTCTCCTGAATGAGCTAGACGCGTTTGGTGGCCCCGTGCGGTGCGTCAAGTAAGTTACCCGGCTCGTTAGTCTGGTCGGGGGGAAGATGGAAGATGGTCCAAGTTGAGCAGTCCGGAAGTATCTCCTGCCCAGTCGGGTTAGTGGTGTTATGTAAGGTACTTTGGGCCGATGAGATAACGTATTTCACAAGCGAGTGGGCCACACAAGCGAGTGGGCCATCGCGCGCAGACTCTTGCCCATGGTCTAAATACTAGAGCCTTCATCAACCACACAATTGCATTTCTATATAGAAACTAGTTACTAAGTGGATTAGGACATCTAACTCTAGTATGTCCTCGAATATGGCAATTAGAACACTGCGGTGGAGCCCGTACGCGTGGTCCAACTGCAGAAAGCGCTGGATCTATAGGCATAGTATTCTGAGCTTCCTGAACCTCATTCTCACGCGGAGATCGCTCCTGATCTCCCTGAACTGTATAGCCCTCTGGGAGAGTAAGCTGCCTAGTAGAGCGTTTCCGTTTTTGAGTCTTT
>NW_027395612.1:0-8865 GCF_047715705.1 Aspergillus ambiguus | reverse complement strand
ACCCTTCTCGAACCCTAGGACCCTAGCCCCATACAAACGGGGCGAACCCTATATCCACCATACCAAGGACCCCCCACCCCCTCTGGATTAGGGAGACCTCTTCCGCCATATCTGGTCCATCCATATCCAGCCAAATATGTTTAAATGCCCGGTCGTCGGATGTTATCATGTCTCCAACCGAAGGGATAACCTCAAAGAGCACATTCGTCGAATGCATTGACCGATGGATGCTTGAGCCTTGATACATTGATGGAATGGGAGTGCGCATACCATCTCCTTAGATACACTTTGATTCTCGGCTATGTGACGGTGGATTACAATTCTGGGCGTTTAAGATGTTAATGGATATGCAATGATTATCAACCATCCATGAGGTATATCTATATCCCTATTCCATAGGCTTTATTCCACCCTATTCCATAGGCCGCAATCCAGCCTACGTTGGTTGGATCCCTAGAAAGCTAGCCCATGAGGTGGAGATGCTGAAGTATCCACTACGGCTCTTGCCTCTGATAATCATGCGCGATGTCTCCGAAGCGAGCCTGGACGCAACTGGATATCATTCTTACTTATGCAATGGTGTACAGTGTACGATATGGTTTGTACGTCCAGTGCGACCGGCGATACTCGTCAATGGAGGCCCCACTCAGGCAAATAGGTGATCCATCGGCTTAATGCTTCGCGAAACCCCGTCGGAATCATAAGGGACCAGCTCCAGCTCTTTTTCAAACCCCGTTGCAGAGGAATCTAGCTGATCCTATATACCGCGTCTCTACAAGAGCCTGGAATTCAGCACGGATGCCCGGCTGCAAGATCATCAGCATTTCTTGTCGAAAGGCGTGCGTAGGCAGAAATCAAGGAGAAGCGATAGCAGCGCCCTAGACTTCGAAGAATTTTGTCAGGACTGGGTGAGATACAGAAAGTAATCCCCCTGAAGAAGAAAATCATCCTAATATTTTCGGATGCGGTCATAAGAAATTCGAGGTCGTGGCATGACTCCTGGGTTGTGGGGAGATGCATGTAGGGACGATGGGCCGGGCGGAATCCCATCATCGTCCAGCGGGTCTTGTTCAGAAACCAGTCATTTCTAGCTGTACATAGCGGTGAATCGTCGTTCCTAATCCAGAGGGGGTGCGGCATCCGACGTCCGATGCCATGCTCCATGACTGTCACATGTCTAGGATTTGGGGTGATAAAGGCGAATTCGAAGAGTATCATCAATCGGACGTCCTTCTTAAAACTTCTCCATCGATAATATATCATTTCAGTATAAGTTGATGATGTACTCTGCTGTTGAACTCGTCGTGATTTGCAGTATTTGCCGCGAGCGTGACGATTTCCTATTTTAAATTAGTGTAGCGTGACGAGGAAAGGAGCACATAATTTCCTGAATACCTGGTTCACACATGAGAGGTGCATGATATCCTTCCTCTCTTCAACGCGTCGAATTATATTCTCAAGCAGCTCAATTGGTAGGCATACTAACTGGGCACGAAATCCCAACTGTCCCATGGCCATTTGTATGCGGATATTCGACATGAGCGAATGAAAAGAGCCTGGTGGGAGAACCTCAATATATATTCTAGAGTATATAGAGTCGTTGATGAGACGCCCGCCTTTGACCGTCAGACTGCCAGCCGAGTCACACTATATTTCACGGGTAGATACAATACGCTAATAAGAATGCTGGTAAAGATACCTTACGGGCATTTCCCCAAAAAGAAAATGTGTTGACAATATCGCATCACTAAAAGAGTGGAAATCATAGTATTCTATAATATAAAACCATGCCATTCCAGGTTAGACTGGGTTATCCGCAATCACACCCGCCATCTCAAGTTGAAGTAAGATAACGGGCAACAGTACCATACGAAACGAATCAAAGTAAGATTGCGTTGGACTCCAGAGGTCCGTACAATTGGTCAGTTTTTGCCGCATCGTGCTTTGGGGTTTAGTAAGCCGGAACCCAACGCCCTGACCAATTATCCCACGTCACTGGCGGCTGGCGGCCATTTCTTCTACCACGGACCCTGCGGTTTTTAGGCGGCTCGGGGGCATAGTCAGACACTTCAGATTGGAATCGAGTGTAGTTACCCCAAGCTGGGGCTGCACTGCGACGAAGATTTTGCCGCGGACTGGGCTCCTTGGCCAATGATTCGAGTTGTGCGACTCTCTCTCAAGTACATGAGTTCAAGGCTCTGTGGATTCTCGGCTGGCGGAGCGGATCTCGACGGAGTAGCTGCTCGTGAGGGTGTAGAGCGTGGCAGAGCAAAGCGGACTTCGCTGGGCCTCGACTGTCCCCGCTGCGGGCGTGGTGCAGGGATAGGAGTCTGTGAAGCTACCGTGATGACTTCTGGCTCGTCATCTTCTTCTTGAACGGCCACGGAGCTCTTGGCTTTGGATGCAGCCAACTTATCCATTAGATGCTCATAGAGTAAGTCCTGTTCCTGTCGGTAGAGAACTTCACTCGTCAAGGCCTTCTGATAGATCACCTTGTCTCCCTGCAAACTCGAGCCATGAATGATTCGGCGAAGGTATGCGCGGTCCTCCAAGGAAACCTCACCATCCTTCCATTTGACCAAGGCCCGCGTTTGTGGATAACAGGCATATGGCTCCGGCCAGATAAACTCCAGAGGCTCGACAGACTCTTCGTCGTCATCATCGATTTTCCACCCAATACCGATGATTCCGGCCACATCTTGCCTTGTGAAATTCCAGGTCACTTTCAAGTTCCCATCGTCGCCTTCGATGATTAGCTTCGCCTTTCCACGTGGCTGGGTCGCCTGGGGTACTCTCTCGTAACGAGAATCTGGATCACCCTGCTGGAGTGACAGGATTTGTGGAACCGTCAAAGGATCATACAGCTCGTATGATCCCGCTCGAATACGATATATAGGATGATCGTCCGTTCCGTACTGCACGAAGGTCTGGGATCCAGTGCCCTTTTTCCACCAGAAGAGGACTTTCCCTTCAGAGAGAGATCGCATCTCTTCTCTGGTCAAGGCCTCCAACTCATCGAGGCCCGTGGCTTTCAAGCCATCCGAGGAAGCTTCCTGCCGATCATCCCGAGGCGGCGGGATGGAATCGGACATACTCCCGCCAAACAGAGAATCGAGGCCGTCATTCCCAGGTTCTTGCTTGATCTGGGTCCCAAACCAGCGCTCTACCAAACCTGGGGTGATATTCCACTCCGCAGGGAGATGATGCTCCTTGTTGAATTCATCAAACGCCTTATGGATGGTGTTGTAGACTTCCCAACCCTCTTCGATGGACGTAGTCTTGTTCAGGGATTCGACAAACCCTTCGAACAGGCGCTCATAATTGTCGGGGGGAATGATCCCCTGCTTGGGGTCGACATCATGTCCCCTGTTTGCGTCTTCAATCTTATTTAATCTAATAAAGAAGAGAGTAGCCGCTCCCATGTCAGGCTCCAATGACATGAATTGGGCTTTCAGATCATCATGGACCTCTTTGGTAGTTGCCTCCAGAATAATATCCATCACCCAGGTGTTGGGCACCATAGGTGGAGTGTCTCCTCTTTTACGCTTCCCATTGTCTGTAGCTGGCCCATTGCTTGCAACTGGTCCATTGCTTTTGGATGCGCCACTGCCCTGGAGGGTAGGACTTGGACTTGCCTGGCCGGATGGTTGAGACTGAGACATTGCTGATGGGACCACTTAATCGATGGATGTGTGATAAAAACTGATGGGTATGGACTTGATATGGCAGGCATCTTTGACCTATGGATCATGGCCTTTATATATTGTTTCTTATATTATGTGGCTGGACCTATACCTTTCTCGACAATGAGATCACCCGTAAGTTACAGGAGGGTGATGAAGGCTTAGTCATATGTTTAAAGGACGAGACCTAACTATCGTTATACAGGCTCCTTACGTCACCCTTATATGGGGCTACGTGGAAGAGAAGAATACGCCAGGTCGTCTGCTCTACATGAATCCCGGCAAGATAAATGGGTAACGTCCTCTCCAAGAAAACGGGCGTTTCACCGTGCTTCCCCGATTCGTGTGCCCCCAGTTTATGAAGTGAGTCTTCAGATGTTGTCAAATTTCAGAGCCCGATGTTTATACTGACACTGAATAAGGCAATATCGGCTCTATGACTGTGCCCTGTACTTCTCTCCAGGGTGTCGGGACGTCAACCACCAATTTTCTGCCAGAACGCATGGCCATCCTCCACTGTCCCCGTCATATGCCACCGACATCCATCCTCGAGTACACACCTCGCCCCGGGGATGGCTCAATTAGCTACGTTTTCTCTGGCACGGTTACTGTGGCAGATGTCCCAGCACAACCGACAATGTCTTCCAATACTGAAAATGGCGCGGCTAAATACGTTGGAAAAATGAGGTTCATATGGATACCTGTGACATTTGTTATTCTATATGGGCTAATATGACTTCCAAAATATTACCAATTTATCACAACATAGAATATTTGGAAAAGGGTTATTCTTTCAAGTTATGTCTTCAAAAAAGATTTCGCGGCGATTTGAATATATATATCAAAGCGTCACAATCAATTATTATTTTCGTAGCATGATACGTGTCTTGTTTCTTAGACTACGTGGTGACCTGAGAGATATAATCCATTGGCTGGACAGGTATATCCGCATTGATGCCTTGAAGGAAGGCGATAGCTTGGGCAAGCCCTGTGGAACACTGGGCATAGGTCTGCTCATAGCAGGCGGCGACAGACATCCATTTTTCGGCATTTCGCTTGTGGGATTCGGTGAGCTCTTCAAGAGCGTGAATTTTGTGTTCAGCCTCTGCTTCCTGGCTGGTTATGTGATCCTTGTACTTCTGTAGGTCTTCGTTCAACGCTGATTTCTCCTGTGTCAGCACTGCAAGCTTTTCTATCATATCCCTGGCTTCGCCTGATAACTTTTCATTTTCTGCCTCTAAGGCAAATACTCGTTCCTGAAGGTTATCACCAGGGAAACGCTGAATAGCTGATCAATACAAGCTCGCGAATGGAAGAAGGGGCGCTAATCTTGATGGACGCGTCACGATGGACAGCGCGAAATGACCTTCCGACCTCGACATAGAGGGTCACATATGCTCCAACGGAGTGTTTGCTCAGCTGCTTCTGAAATAAGTATGAAAGCAAAGGGTCATCCACCTCCCAAGCATATCGCGTCTCATTGTCTGGCTTCAGCCGGACATCATCAGGCTTGACGCATAATTTTAGAGTTTCCTCTACATCCCGTTAACGTGGGTCAAAATCATAAATCTGAGAAGGAAGTCTTACCAATATCGATAGCAAGGCGCTCTCGTCATTTCACACGCCAAGATGAGCGTCGTTGGTTGGAGGAGCCCGAGAAAGCGTCCGGTATACTGTCCATAACTTGATTTCTTGCAAGCTTGTAATCAGGCCCAAGGCATCTCCTTTTATTAAGTATTACACACTGTGTGCATTTATGCAATATTTTGGTTTACTTGCCTCTGTATCGTTGTTTTGATCATTCATACGCTATGAGCAAGTATGTCTGAGTGGCTCATACCACCAAAAAAACCATGCTAAGTAATTAGCCTTTGGACACTGTCCCTCGCTTTCCTGGCACATTGCGTAGACGGAAAATGATTAAGTCGAGGAATCTTAGGATGCAGGTTGTTGTGGCTCCCCATGGCGAATTTTTTGTCCCCACTGGATTGTCTCCATTCATGCCGAGCTAGTAAGAATGGGCCAAAAGTAGATGAAATAAAACTGCCCGCCATGGTGCCGCCCACACAGTCAGTGCTCGCTTGTAATCAAACCCACCTAATCATCGTGACACCGAATAAGGGAAAAATACCCTCGGCTGAACGCGAGGACTATGCGATACCCTCGCCGGGTGTGAGGGCCTAGATTCACACCGATTTTAGTCTATGTATCGGACATTGGCCGGTAAAGAAGGACTCGTATTGTCGTAAATTTTGTCCCATACAAGAAGGTATTGCGGATCTTTCTATGGCAAATAGTCAAGAAAAAGCCGCCTTGAGACCAGACGACGAGTTAAGCGCGATCATTGGTGGTGAAAGGCTATTCTCGCGCATGTGAATGACCGCGGAAGAATCGTCCTTTCCCCGCGGTTCGACGGCGCGGCCCGACAACTTGGGTCAGGTCCACACTCGCTGGGGCTCTCCACGAAGGATCGTTACACGTACGTAAGCTCGATCTCGAGCGTCAAGAATTTCCCCTGACTCGTAACCGGGCCAATCAGCTTTGTCTATAAATTACACGGACCTTGGAACCGGCCTTTCGTCCAGCCGAGCCCATGACGGATGTAGATCTTCCAACCATGGTTGCATAATGCTGGTTGTTCTGTACTGTCCCCATCTGAAAGTATGTCACCAGCAAGGTACTATTTGACTTTCTAAACCGGAAGATTCGGGACTTCAGTGCCTATGCGGTCCGCCTGACTGACTCTGAGATGAACCACACGATGGTGAGCTATGATGTTATTCTGGACCTATTTTGTGGCGTTATCTTCCTAGGATAATGGATACAAGGGTCACAGTGTCAGGTACGAAAGCCGATGGTGGTTATTGACTATGAAGGGGATACAAGTATACACAATTCACCTGACAGGCTCCCAGCTACCGCCAGGCTGCTACTGCCCCTGCATTAGGCGTCACGACCCATTCTATACCTCCGTTTAACCTCCCACATTGAGAATGGCCAGCATATGCTGATCTCTGGGCGTCGTAAAAGGTATAAACCTCCGACCACGGGCAGTTTCCTGGATTCCTATGCGCAGCTCCCAATGAAACAGAGTAACGATGAAAGCCATACCGCTGCCTACAACCAGTCTTGGGAAGGGTTTAGCCACTGCATATACATGTGATGAGAGCGAAAAGAAAGGAGCCCACAGCACACGCGATATGTGATGATAAGAAAACCGTGTATACTCGTCGTTCGACCATGGGAAGGAGGAAGAGGCACCAAAGGAAGCACATTCCCTGATAACTTGGTATAAACGTTTGGACTTCATGATAGACATTATGGAGATATCACGTACTGCTAGTCCATGTAATATAGCCATATCGGCTGGGTCAAGTTTGGTGTTTTGGAGCACAATAAAGATATGAACGGTGGCTAAAACCACGGCCATGAGACCCGTAGTGCGCCGGATCAATTTACATAACCCCGATCTGATACCAAGAATTCGCGACAGAAAATCTGGGCTGCAGCAAAGGAACGAAGAGAATATGTTGATAACCGAGAGGTAGGCCGCGCGAGTTGATATATCTGATAACGATTGTGCATGTAATAGGCAACATGCGGCTGTCGCCACAAAAGAAAGAAGTAGGAACCTCAAGTGCAAGGGTGTATGTTCATAAGCTTGGAGCAACTTCCATCTGAGCCTAGGATAAAGGGACATACAATTGTACATGATAACTAGGATTAAATCTCAATATCGGAGATTGTTTCACTATTTACGGTCTCATCAACAGTCCTAAGATCAATTAGATCCCATTACGACGCATAATACGCTGGAGATTTTCTAAGAAAGTATGTAGCTTACCGAACGAGGAGCTCTACAAGCCTAAACATATCCTCATTAGCTGGTTATCCATCGAGATTCAACCAAGACTCTACAGCATCGAGCATACCTTATAACTCTTACTGTTATTTCAAAGGAAGGTCATCTGCCAAACTCCTAGTAATATACACGTAGGACTCTAGATAATCGTAGCTAGAGTTAGTTCCCTTACTACGCGGCAACATCTCTAATTCGAAAGAGTATTCCTTGTCGAGTAAGACAGTAATAATTATACTAGTCTCTATGTCCGTCGCCGTTAGCGTTACATCTAGGATTCTATTAAGGTTACTATTCACTTCTAGTTCTATAGACTAGCGCTACCAAGTAGGGAGCGTTAAAAAATACATAAGATTAAACACTCCAATAATTCTTTTAGATTTTAAGTCTTCCTAGATAAGGCGGAGGGAGCGAGGTAACTAGTTATAGCTAGCTAATATGTAAGTTATCCGTTTCTGTATAACGGCTGTATTGCCTAGCTATACTTATATTATTACGTTTAGGAGTAGTTCGAGGTACAGGACGTTTAGAATTATATCGAGCATAAGTAATTTATAAAGAAATAAACGGTCGGAGAAAAAACTAGTATATAAGGTAGCGCCTCTTAAGACGGCTAATTTAGGATATTAGAGGTCGTTTAGCAGTCGGCCGAAAAACTCCGATACCATAATCCGAAGCTTAGGGATATTTGCAAACCCTCCAATAAGAATAATCTTATTTACAGCGTCCTTATCTAGATTAGTGTTACGCAGAACGTCGGAAATCAGTTCTATTATAGAATAGAAGATATCTCCGTATATTCTCTCAAACTTATCTCTTATAATTATACAGCTCTCTTTAAACTAACTAGTATCTTCTAATAAGAGTAACTTTTTTACTATGGAACTCTGGGAGTTCGGTATAGCCGCAGAAGAATTCTAACTAATTCGATTTGACTTTAGATGTTCCTCGCTGAATACTTAGATCTCTGGGAGGAACGCATAGAAATCTAAGGAAGGAATAAGTAGAAAGTGAGAGATAAGTCAGAAGAATAGAATACACCTTCTTTGGAAACTCATGTCCTTAATCCTCAGAAGAATCATGGGAAAACAGGCCACATATATATATTGCAGAGATGTGGGCAGATGTGGGCTGTGAATCTGAATAGAATGAAGGGTCTGAATCAGAAGGGGTAAGCATGGAATGAATAGTAAATCAGAATGGAAATGGAAAGGGAGTGAATGAATGAGTTAGTATGGCACGCATAGGGATGATCCAGTGAATAATGCAATGATTCAATAAGCAATGCAAAACATAAACAATCCCGAAATAGTTAGTTGGAGG
>NW_027395611.1:0-9678 GCF_047715705.1 Aspergillus ambiguus | reverse complement strand
AGAACTATAAAAATCCAAAAAAAATAAAAAAAAGATAAAAAGAAAAAGAGTAGTATATTAGTAGAAAGAACTTAGTTAAATAGATCTTTAGTATACTAATTATAAAGAAAATTAATTAGTTTTCTCTCTATTAAGAAATCTACTAGAAAGAGATAGAATAATTATTATAAAAGATTATCTAAAATAAGTTTTTAGAGATTTATAGCTATTAATAAAGTTATTCTATTTCTTTTTAATAATATAGTTAGAATCTTTAGTATTAGATATATAGTCTAATACCTCCAACTAACTATTTCGGGATTATTTATATTTTATATTACTTATTAAAATCACTATATTATTTACTGGATTATCCCTATACGTACTATACTAAGTTATTTATTTATTTTCTATTTATTCTATTCTGATTTACTATTTATTCTATACTTACCCTTTCTAATTTAGACTCTTTATTCTATTTAGATTTACAGCCTATATCTCTATAATATATATATATATAGCCTATTTTCTAAGATTTTTTTAAGGATTAAGGACATGAGTTTCTAAAGAAGATATATTCTATTCTTTTAACTTATTTCTTACTTTCTACTTATTCTTTCCTTAGATTTCTATGCGTTCCTCCTAGAGATCTAAGTATTTAGTAAGGAATATCTAAAACTAAATTAAATTAGTTAGAATTTTTTTATAGCTATACCGAACTCCCGAGAGTTCTATAGTTATAAGCCCGGATTTCTTATTTATCTAATCTAATTTAACCGATTTAACCGATTTAACTGATTCGACTGATTTAACTAATTTAACTAATACTATTGACTATTCTATTAATTTTATTAATTACTAAGTTAATATAATAGCTACTTTAAACAAGAGAATATCGACTTTATTAAGTTTAGCGGACTAGATTCTATAGATTAAATCCTTAAAAATAATTATAGAGAATAAGGGGGTCTAGTATCTAATTAACCTAGACCTATCTACCAAGCCTATTTTAATTACTAGGCCTATATATCTATTTTTATCGACTATATAGATCTCAGCCACATTAATTCGAGATCTAGAAATAGCTAATCAAGAGCTATACTAAGATATACTATATAAATATAAGCTCTCTAACTGCGCGAATACAACAATCAGAAAGATAGTTTAACTTTAATTTAAGCTATTATTTAGAATTTACTAAGCTATTTAAATAAGCAAGCTATTATAGGAGCTACTTTAGCCTACTAAAGTCTTAAAATATTAAAAAACAAGCTTATACTATTAAATAAAGTATAAAAACGCGAGATTATTAGCTAGTACTATTAGCTTAAGACTTAAGAATCTAATATTAGAGTCTATTAGCTTAAAAGCTATACTACTAGATAAAAGAATCTATACTCTGAAGTCTCTGAAGTAAATATTAGCGAGATAAATCTACTAAGTAGAGCTTTATATGATTTTCTCGAGGCTATTTAGTATATTTAGCTATATTTCTCAGCTATATAGATCGATAAATTAATTAATTTTACTAACCAAGACTATAAATATTTAATTCTACTATTTTATAAGATTACTAAGCGGCTTAGAGATTATATTAAACTAACTCTAAGTCCTAAAACTAACTATTCTATATTAAAAATCTTAAATATAACCTTTATGGGCAGATCTAACTAACTAGATTAATTAAACTACTAAGTATATCGACCTCCAAAGCCATATCTATATAAATTAGAACTATTTAATAGCCGCTATCGCTTTAGTAAATACCTATATATTAACTATTCGAAAAGACCTAATAGTTAAAACCCTAATTTAAAGGCTCTAGAACGATTTAATCAAGCTAATCAGAATAAGAAATTTAGAAAGACCTACTAAGATATATATAGAAAGTTTAATAGCTCAAATTTAATAAATTTTAGCTTTATTATAGCTACTATCTCTATAATAACTAATAAGATATCTAAATTACGAGTAAAATAGACCTTCGATACTACTTTAAATTACTATATATATAATAATTTATCCGCCTTTAGTAAATATACTCTAAAAAAAATTAAAAGTCTTAATTAGAGATACACAGGCAGTAATTTTAGATTTTAAGATTATTTAACTAAAGCCTACGAGGCTATATAATAGCAAAATAATATTTAAACTAAAGGATTATGCCTATATTCTAGAATTTTATCTAAATATTCTCTCAGTAATAAAGGCTAAAAAGATAGGCCTATTCTATAATCTATATATACTATACCTAGAAACTCTTAATTCTATAAAAATATGCGACCTTTATAAAGAAAATAACATCTTTTTAGTTAAATAGAATTAGATCTTATTTTTAGCTTATTTTACTATAGAAACTCTATATAGAAGTAAGACTTTAGTTAGCTCTAGAAATATAACCTATAAGACTAAGCTTTAAAATCTACTATCAACTTTAGTAGTTAACGAGCCTATTTAGAAGCCTATTTAGAAGCCTATTTAGTAGTCTATTTAGTAGCTTATTTAGTAAGCTATTCAGCAGTCTATTTAGCAGGTAACTTAGAAGCCTATTCAGGCATACTAGATTTAGAAATCTAATTAATCTATTATATCGAAGGGTTCGATTTAACTCTAGTACCAATATTTAGGGTATCCAGAACTTAAAGCCCTAAAATATCTCGAGTAAGTAGCTACAGGAATTAAATTTACTAATTCTAATAAAATAATAGGATTATACGAGATATACCTACTAGCTAAGACTAAAAGATAGATTTCTAGGTACCCTATTAGCTCTAATAATAAGCTATTCAAGACGATTTACTAGGATTATATTTATATAAAAAAAGGAATAAAGAATATAAACTATATTAGTTATATATATAATTCTATAACTAAATACTACTTTATTTAGACCCTATAGACTAAGGATCAGATCTCTAAATTATTAAATTTAATAATTAAATTAATTTAAAATTAATACTATATTAACCCGAAGAGAATTTACTCTAATAATAATTCTAATCTTAGTAAATTTATAAACTCTAATTAATTAGAAGGCTTAATTCTTATAGCTCTGCTGCCTGGATATCTAGAGTAGAATCTATATATAAAAAGATCTAGAGGGCTAATTATTATAAAAACTCGCCTTTTAATAGTCGATTTAGAAATTCTATTATTTCTATAGCTTGAGGTAGCTAGCGCAGCAGCCTATATTTTAAATTAATTTAATGGAAAATACTATATAAAGCTTTATACTATTTACTTTCTAAGCTACCTAGCTATATAGAATCTTAACCAGACCTCTTAAATTTAAAGAGATATAGCTATAGAGCCTATACTTAAATTATAAGTATTCTATAGCTTAATAAGCTTTAACCGAGAGCCCGAATTAGATATCTAATAGGATACTAAGCTTTAAATATATAGAAAATATAGATTCCTACTAAAAAATAAATTATCTCTACTAGAGACTGTATTTTTAATAAATTAAAAGTCTATAAAGATAATCCTAGGTAGATAGTGTGATGGCACTTTCCACAGTGGAGTTTGCCTTAGGCGTTTGCCGTTGGAGATCGCTTTGGAACTTCCCACTAATCAAGATGACTCATCTAGAGCTCCATAAAAGGGCTTCAGTTGTGGAAAGGCCTTTCTCTTTCTTTCCTTTCTCTCTCTATAGTCAGATGTTTTTGTCAAGGTGTCAGAATCGATTATTTTCTATTATCCTTCTGAATAGACTGTAACATTATATCTGACTATTACTTTTCTTTTTCTACTTCCACTTTTCACTTTTATTTACCTACTCTTTCCCTCTCTAAGATTATACCTAGACTTATCAGTCTAGCGGTCTAGAGATTCTATTCCGTATGGCTTACGGTAAAAAGCTACGAACCAAATAAACGAGATAAATAAAACGAACCGACCTATATCCAGAAATAAATATATAGAGATAGCTAGATCTACTAAGAGTATTAATAATCCTAATCCCGAGAACCCTAGACCTATAGAGTATAGACGCCGTGATACTATTCTAATAGTAGAAGAGGATGTCAAATATACCTAGTTTTATAATAAGTTCTATTGTAAGATTTAGGAAGACCTAGGAAGCGCCTACGATAAGATATTATAAATTACTAGTTTTCTTCTTATTAAGAGTGCTAGGCTTACCTAGAAAAAGAATAGAATATTAAACCGAATTAAAAAACTTAAATTAACCGCTAAAGACGCTGTGTAAGAGTTAAATATCTATATCTTAGAATAATTAAAAGAGAATACTCCCCTATAAGCTCGAAATAAAAGAGAAAGAACTTTTTCTATTACTAAGAGATCTACTAAGATCTCTAATTCTCCGATATTTAGTAATAGGAAGTCTCTAACTTTTAAAGATTAGAAGCTTGCTATTCGCTAAAAACTTCGGTATAATACTAATTACTATAAGATAGTAGGAGCTAGAATACCTATATCTTTGCCTGTTATAAAGATAAGGCTAGATATTAGTTAATATCTCGTTAGCGAATAGATATAAAAAATCTCTATTAGAATAAAGGTAAGATACTTAAGTATTTAGAAACTATTTTTAAAAATTCTACTTATCGCTTAAATACCCGTAAGCAGTACTATAGTTTAAAAATAAGCCCTAGAACGAAGTTTTTTAACTTTATTATAGAATTTAACTACCTAGTACAGGAGATAGAGATTAAGGAATCCTATTAGTATTATAATCTATTTAATAAACTATCCCTAAAGCTTAGAGATATTCTAACGAGCGACTTCCTATATAATAATCTTAAATTTAAGGACCTTGTTAAGCTCTATAATAGAGTCTCTAATACTATTAACGAAAATATTAGGTCTATAAGAAATAATTGCATCGCTAGTAGTACTAGATAGAGTATCTCTATTAGTAATAATCGGTCTAATATCTCTGGAAGTATCTAGAAGAGTAAATCGTCTTTTACTAGTTATAATATCTTACTGACTCCCAAGAAAAGAATATAAATAATAGCTAAAGGAAAATACTTCTATTATAGAATTTAGGGATACCTTAGTCGTAACTATTTAGTTAAGAAGATTATTATATTAAAGGCCTTAGAGTAAAAAAATAAATTTTAGTTAGATAAGTAACTAAAAAACTCTATTTAGGAGAAATCTCCGCCCTAGGCCAAAATAAATCTACTAATATTAACTTAAGAGAATTACTAGACGAACTATTAGATAGCTTTATAATCGAAATATTTATTTCTTAAGATTTTACTGCTTTCCGAGCTTATATACTTATAGATTTAGGAGCTAATATATATATATATATATAGATATAAAATTTGCTATAAATCTTGCTAAGTTTTATAGACGACCGACGATCTATCTATAAATAACTAGAAAAATTACTAGCTTTAATAGGAAGATAATAATAACTTTATTCTATATAATCTAATTAAATCTATCTATTGATAGAAGAAGATTTCTAAATACTAAATTTCTGGTTCTTAATTTAGGAAATTAGAATATTATTCTTAGGAGAATATAGTTTATAAAGTATAATATTTTAATTAACTATAGAAAATAATGTCTTTTTTAGAATAATAAGCTATTGTTTAAGAAAGAATTTTAAGCTAAATTACTCTCTAGATTACTATGGAAAATACTTAAAAGAGAGCTAATTAATCTAAGTTACTAAGTAGATATAAATAGAAGAGACTAGATATTTCTAATAAGATAGAAGGAAGGCTCTCCTTATACTAATATTCCGAAATTATTTTCTCCGAGAACTAATATCTAGATAGCCCTTATTAGAGCCTCTACTTTTTAGTAATATCTTAAAAACTTAGAAACTTAGATTTTTATTATTTTCTTTACTAAGATTAAGAAAATTCTTAAGTATCGATCTATAGGCCCCTCGATAGAAAAAAAAAAGATTCTAAAAGATTTTCCGGAGACTTATTATAATCTTTAGAAAATTTTCTCTAAAGAAATTTTAGATATACTATCTCCGCAAAAACTAGGGTATTACTAAATTAAGCTCGAAAATAGAATAATATTAATATAGTATCTCTTTATAAGATAATTATTAAGAAGTTAGAAGTAGCTAAGAACTATATTCTTAAGAATTTAAAGAAGGGATTTATTATTCCTAGTTCTGTACTATTTGTTTTTCTAATTTTAATAGCTAAGAAGCTAGGTAGCGATCTATATTTTTACGTAGATTTTTGTAAGCTAAATACTATTATAAAAAGGAATCTATATTTAATTCTATTAATTAATAAAATCCTTAACTAACTTAGGCAAGCTAGGATCTATACAAAACTAAATATTTAATAAGGCTTTTACCGAATACAAATAGATTCTAAATTAGAAAACTTAACGACCTTTTGTTCGCGATATAGGTTATATAAGTACTAGGTTTTACTATTTAGAGTTATTAATAGCCCTATAGCTCTTCAGAGGTTAATTAATAAGATTCTCTTTAATCTTTTAGATAAGATAGTAGTTATATATATTGATAATATACTAATCTATAGTCGCAGCTAGGTAGAACACGAAATCTATATTTAATAGGTTCTTTAATATCTTAAGGATATAGAGCTATAAGTAACTATATATAAGTACGAGTTTAATATTATAAGTACTAAGTTTCTTAGCTTTATTATTTCTATTAACGGTGTAAGAGTAGACCTAGAGAAAATTAAAGTAATTTAAGATTAGAAGTCTCTGACTACTGTATAAGGAGTTTAAGCCTTTTTAAAATTTAGTAATTTCTATAGACGGTTTATTCGAGATTATAGTAAGATTATAAAGTCTTTAAACTGACTTACTTGTAAAGATATCTTATTTAAATAGAACTAGGACTATAAAATTACCTTCTAGTAATTTAAAGAGATATTAATATTAGTTCTAGTTTTTATTTACTTTAACCCGGAAGAAAAGATAAAGTTAGAGACTAATATTTCTAATAGAGTTATAGCCGGAGTACTTTCTTAATAGATAAAAGAGAATTAGTATCCAGTAGCCTATTTTTCGAAAATTATAATACTATTAGAATAGAATTACGATATCTATAATAAAGAGCTTTTAGCTATTATCTATATTCTTAAAGAATAGAAGCCTGAGTTAAAAGGACTATAGTAAAGAGAATATTTTAAGATTTTTATAGATTATTAAGCTCTAAAATACTTTATAATTACTAAGAAATTAAATACTAGATAGGTATGTTAGGCAGAGCTACTATCTTAGTTTTATTTTCTTATTAAGTTCCGCCCTAGTTAAATAAATTAAGTAGCTAATATTCTCTCTAGAAAGAACCTTATAAAAAATAGTTTCTTAGCGGATCGAGAAGCTACCCTTCTTAGAAAAGAGTAGCTAGAGGAAGAAGTATATCTATAGAATAATATATAGCTCGTCTCTATCTTTACTAATAATAGGATTCTAAATTATATTTTTCGTAATAATTAAACTTATAAATTATTATAAGCTCTATATATCTCTACTACGGAGAAACCTGGAGATTATTATTTATAGAATAGACTTTTTCTATTCTAAAACTGATTAGTAGTTCCTAATAATAGAGACCTTCGTAGCTACTTACTCGATAAGATTTACTAATAGTTATTGATTACCTATCTAGGCTGAGTTAAGACTATAGAGTTAGTAAAAGTTTACTTTTACTAGAATATTTAGCGGTAGGATATTCGATGCTATATAGATAATTATCTAGTCTATAAGAGAATAAAGATATAGAGAGACCTTTTTTCTAGACTATTTAATTCTCTTTTAATCTCTAAATAACCCTAATAGTATCTTAGAATTAATTTCCACTCCTTTTCTAAGTTAAAAAATAGATACGATAATATTTTTATTATAGTAGATTAGCTTAGTAAAAGAGTTATCTCTATTCTCTATCTTAAGAAGATAGACGCTAAGGAAATAGCTAAGCTCTTTATTTAATATATCTATACTTAGGTTAGACTGCCTAATTCAATTATATTAGATAGAGAAGAATAATTTATCTCAGAATTCTAAGATAAATTATACTAAATTCTGTAAATTAAGTACCGATTAACTTTAAGTTACTATTTCTAAAATAATAGAGCTATAGAAATTATAAATTAGTATATAGCTTAGAGATTACAGCTCTTTATTAATTATTTTTAGGATAACTGGTCGAAGCTATTACCGATAATAGATTTTGTAGTAAGTTATTTATTTTAGTAGATAATAGGGTTCTCCTTCTTTTATATAGAATATAGTTTCGAGTCTCAGATATCTTTTAATTAGAGATAAGCTTTTTCTCTAAAGAATCTAGATTTAAACTAATAGTAGGCTTAGTAGTACGCATACAGACTATAGAAAATTTAGAATTTTATCTAGGAATAACTCTAATAGAACTAATATTAGATAGAGATCTAAGAAAATCAATACCATTAATCTATTGACTTTAAAGTCAGTAACTTAGTTATAGTAATTACCTATAATTAGATATTAAATAGGCTATTAAGGAAGTTAAATAAGTAAGTATTAGGATCTTTTACTATCTTAGAAAAAGTAAATAATTTATTTAAGTTAGATCTATCTTTAGCTATAAAAGCCTACCTAGTTTTCTATCCTAAGAAGCTTTGTTAAGTAACTTTATTAGATTCTTTATTTAGATAGATCTAGGATTCTTCTTCTTCTTTATTAGTTAATAACTAAGAAGAGTGAGAAATTAAAATAATCTTAGCTAGTAGGAAGTATTATAAGAAGCTTTAGTACTATATTAAATAGTTAGGATATAACGATAATTAAACTTAGTATTTAGTAAAAAACTTCAAAAACTTACCGTATTTAATTAAGTAGTATTATAACAGTTATCTGGATTAACCGGGCCTGTCTTATAGATTATAGGCGTAGCTATAAGTAGTAAATACTAACTAGTTTTTACCAGATTATCTAGAAAATAACCTTCTAGCTTCTTTTACAGTTTTACTATTAGAAATAGCTCCCGGAATAATCCTAAATATAGCTATATAGCTATAGACTACCCCGATATAGTCAAAAATAATCTAGATAAGATTTACAGTATCTAAGATATTTTATCTAATACTTAGAAACTTGTCGACCTTACCGATAAAGATCTATATATAGTTCTTAATAACTAGAATATACCTAGATAGTAATACTCCACAGAGAAGTTTTATATTAAAAAGATTAGTATAATAGGGATTATCTATTAAGTAAACTAATTATTAGAACTCTATAAGAAAGATATATCTTCGGATAATCTTAATCCTAATTAATTCTATAGAATTTATTAAATTTTATTAGCTACCGAATAGAAAGGGCTCGTAATTATATCTATATATATATTTTTAGTATAGTTAACTACTAAATAGACCGATATAATATAGTTATTTATAGGGTTGTCAACCCGCACCGCAAATCCGCGCGGATTCTCTACCCGCACCGCAGCGGTGCGGTGCGGGTTAGAGAATCTATTATCCGCATGGAGTGCGGGTTCTAATAGTAGGATCCGCACGGTTTGCGGGTAACCGCGCGGGTTAAAAAATGCATAAAAATACATAAAATTCACTAATTTTACATAAAAATTCATAAATTTCATTATTTTTATGCATCTATGGATTTTTATGTAAAATTAGTGAATTTTATGTATTTTTATGCATTTTTTAACCCGCGCGGTTACCCGCAGTAAATCTATGCGGGTTGTGGTGCGGTGCGGATTATATTTTTAAG
>NW_027395610.1:0-9752 GCF_047715705.1 Aspergillus ambiguus | reverse complement strand
TATAAAATAGTAGAATTAGATATTTATAGTCTTAGTAAAATTAATTAATTTATCAATCTATATAGCTAAGAAATATGGCTAAATATGCTAAATAGCCTCGAAAAAATTATATAAAGTTTTACTTAATAGATTATCTCGCTAATATTTATTTCAGAGGCTTTAGAGTATAGATTCTCCTATCTAGTAGTATAGCTCTTAAGCTAATATGGTCGAATATTGGATCCTTAAGCCTTAAGCTAATAGTATTGGCTAATAATCTCGCGTTTTCGTGCTTTATTCGATAGTACAAGCTTGCTTTTCAATATTTTAAGGCTCTGGTAGGCTGAAATAGCTCCTATAATAGCTCGCTTATTCGAATAGCTCAGTAAATTCTAAATAATAACTTGAATTAAGATTAAACTATCTTTCTGATTGTTGTATTCGCGTAGTTGGAGCTTATATTTATATAGTATATCTCGGTATAGCTCTTAATTAGCTATTCCTAGGTCTCGAATTGATGTGGCTGAGGCCTATATAGTCGATAGAAATGGATATATAGGCCTAGCAATCAAAATAGGCTTAGTAGGCAGGTCTGGGTCGATCAGGTGCCAGACCCCTTTATTCTCTGCAATTATCTTTAAAGACCTAATCCATAGGATCCAGTCCGCTGAACTTGATAAAGTCGATATTCTCTCGTTCGAAGTAGCCATCATATTGGCTTAGCAATCAGTAAAATTAATAGAATAGTCAATAGAATCAGTCGAATCAGTCGAATCAGTCAAATCGGTCAAATCGGTCAAATTAAATTAGATAGGTGAGGAATCCGGGCTTATAACTATAGAACTCTCGGGAGTTCGGTATAGCTACAGAAGAATTCTAACTAATTTAATTTGACTTTAGATATTCCTTACTAAATACTTAGATCTCTAGGAGGAACGCATAGAAATCTAAGAAAAGAATAAGTAGAAAGTAAGAGATAAGTAAGAAGAATAGAATATACTTTCTTTAGAAACTCATATCCTTAATCCTCCAAAGAATTATAAAAATAGGCTATATATATATATTGCAGAGATGTGGGCTGTGAATCTGAATCGAATGAAGGGTCTAAATCAGAAGGGGTAAGCATGGAATGAATAGTAAATCAGAGTAGAATAAATAGGGAGTGAATGAATGACTTAGTGGCACGTATAGGGATGATCCAGTGAATAATGCAGTGATTCAATAAGTAATGCAAAACATAAATAATCCCGAAATAGTTAGTTGGAGGCATCAGACCACACGTCTGACAATATTAAATCCTATAAATTAAGTGTCGATTAACTTTAGATTACTATTTCTAAAGTAATAGAGCTATAGAAATTATAAACCAGTATATAGTTTAGAAATTATAGCTATTTATTAATTATTTTTAGAATAACTGGTCAGAGCTATTACTAATAATAAATTTTATAGTAAGCTATTTATCTTAGTAAATAATAGAGTTCTTCTTTTTTTATATAGAATATGGTTTTAAGCCTTAGATATCTTTTAATTAAAAATAAGTTTTTTTTTTTTCGAAGAATCTAGACTTAAACTAATAGTAAATTTAGTAATACGTATATAGATTATAGAAAGTTTAGAACTTTATCTAGGAATAACTCTAATAGAACTAATATTAGATAGAGATCTAAGAAAACCAATACTATCAACCTATCGACTTTAAAATTAGTAATTTAGTTATAGTAACTACCTATAATTAGATATTAAATAGACTATCGAGAAAGTTAAGTAAGTAAGTATTAGAATTTTTTACTATCTTAGAAAAGATAGATAATTTATTTAAGTTAGATCTACCTTTAGCTATAAAAATTTACCCAGTTTTTTATTCTAAGAAACTCCGTTAGGTAATTTTATTAGATTCTTTACTTAGATAAATCTAGGATTCTCCTCCTTCTTTATTAGTTAATAACTAAGAAGAGTAGAAAGTTAAAGTAATTTTAGCTAGTAAGAAATATTATAAAAAGCTTTAGTACTATATTAAATAATTAGGATATAATAATAATTAAATTTAGTATCTAGTGGGAAACTTCAAAAACTTATTATATTTAATTAAGTAGTATTATAATAGTTACCTAGATTAACTGGGTCTATCTCGTAGATTATAGGCGTGGCTATAAATAGTAAATACTAACTGGTTTTTACTAGATTATCTAGAAGATAAGCTTCTAGTTTCTTTTATAGTTTTACTATCGAAAATAGCTCTCAGAATAGTTCTAAATATAGCTATATAGCTATAAATAATTCCGATATAGTCGAAAATAATCTAGACAAGATTTATAGTATCTAAAATATCTTATCTAATATTTAGAAATTTATTAATTTTACCGATAAAGATCTATATATAGTTCTTAATAACTAGAATATATCCGGATAGTAATACTCTATAAAGAAGCTTTATATTAAAGAGATTAGTATAGTAGAGATTATCTATTAAATAAGCTAATTATTAGAGCTTTATAAGAAAGATATATTTTTAAATAATCTTAATCTTAATTAATTTTATAGAATCTATTGAGTTTTATTAGTTATTAGGTAGAAAGGGCTTATAATTATATCTATATATATATTTTCAGTATAGCTAACTGCTAAATAAACTAATATAATATAGTTATTTATTACTAAGGCGAGGTGGACTACCCAGAACCTATTAATATAAAAAGATTCGGAATAGTCTCTTAGGGATTATATATTCTGCTAGCTATTATTCTAAGAAGTAGTACTTAGAATCTTCTTTATTTCCTTATTATTATTATATTATTCTCTAATAGCTGAGGATAGCTATATCTTATTAAGAAGAGGTGATTGTAATAGTACTTTCTATAGTAGAGTTTATCTTAGGCGTTTACTGTTGGAGATCGCCTTTAGAACTTCCTACTAATTAAAATAACTTATCTAGAGCTCTATAAAAGGGCTTCAGTTATAGAAAGGCCTTTCTCTTCCTTTCCTTTCCCTCCATAGTCAGATGTTTTCGTCAAGGTGCCAGAATCGATCATTTTCCATCATCCTTCTGAATAGACCGTAACAGTCTTTAAAGATTTTAAGATTTCTAAAAATTTTCTTAGTATTATTATTCTATTTATTAAGAGGTCTTTTGTGATAATCCTTTAGAATAGATTTAAACTAATTAAATATTGGTCTAATTAAGTAGGTAATAGTAAAAAGAACTTTATTTTTTGCCAGACGTATGGTCTGATGCCTCCAACTAACTATTTCGGGATTGTTTATGTTTTGCATTGCTTATTGAATCATTACATTATTCACTGGATTATCCCTATACGTGCCATACTAAGTTATTTATTCACTCTCTATTTATTTCTACTTTGATTTACTATTTATTCTATGCCTACCCCTTCTGATTCAGACTCTTTATTCTATTCAGATTTAGAGTCTATATCCCTGTAATATATATATATGGCCCGCTTTCCAATAATTCTTTTAAGGATTAAGAATATAAGTTTCTAAAAAAAGTATATTCTATTTTTCTAATTCATCTCTTATTTTCTATTTATTCCTTTCTTAGATTTCTATATATTTCTCCTAGAAATCTAAATATTTAGTAAGGAATATCTGAAGTCAAATTAAATTAGTTAGATATTTCTTCTGATGCTATACCGAACTCCTAGAGCTCTATAGTTATAAGCCTGGATTCCTTACCTATCTAATTTATTTGACTGATTTTACCGATTTAACCGATTTAACTAATTAACTGATTTAGCTGATTTGACTGATTTAATCGATTTAACCGATTCGACGGATTTAACTGATCTAACTAATTCTATTAACTATTCTATTAATTTTATCAATTACTAAGCTAATATAATAGCTACTTCGAACGAGAGAATATTGACTTTATTAAGTTAGCGAACTGGATCCTATAGATCAGGTCTTTAAAGATAATTATAGAGAATAAAAAAGTCTAGTGCCTAATCGATCTAGACCTATCTACTAAGCCTATTTTGATTGCTAGACCTATATATCTATTTCTATTAACTATATAGGTCTCAGTTATATCAATTTAAGACCTAGGGATAGTTAATTAAGAGCTATACTAAGATATACTATATAAATATAAGCTCTAACTACACAAGTATAATAATTAGAAAAATAGTTTAATATTAATTTAAGTTATTATTTAGAATTTACTAAGCTATTTAAATAAGTAAACTATTATAGAAGCTATTTTAGCCTATTAAAGTCTTAAAATATTAAAAAATAAGCTTATAATATTAAATAAAGTACAAAAACATAAGATTATTAGCTAATATTATTAGTTTATATTGAACTGCTACCACTAGACCAAAAAGCGCGACGCCACACTAGTTGGCAAGTAATAGTGTTCGATATGCATATCGCTCTGTCTGACTGTTTAAGACTTAAAAAATCTAATATTCAAGCTTATTAGTTTAAAAACTATATTACTAGATAAAAAAATCTATACTCTAAAGTCTCTAAAGTAAATATTAGAACCCGGTTCAAAAGCCTGTTTACATTCCACTTTGTCGGTAAAATGACCACTTTTTGAATGCGAATAACTCCACCACACTGAGCTCTTTGGACATAAAACTCGAATAGTAGTTTATTTATATTAGTATTTAGTATACCATCCACGAACAGAATAAACTGCCTACAGTCTACGGGGCATAGACTCAATTAAACAATCAATAGTACTCTGCGGTATGGCGTTCCAAGCCTACTTAATTACATACTTAAATATAGTCTAATTAACGCGAGATCTTCCATGTAAAAAGAAAGTTAGATAGAGTTTAAAAAGCTCACGTTTTAGGAGGTTCCAAAGATATTTAATAGAATTAAAATTAGGCGAATAGAAAGGCTATTCTATAACCTAAATACTATACTTTTTAAACTAATTCTACGTACGCTAGGAGACGTGAATCCGCGTATTATCTTATTAGAATATAATATCCGGCTTATAGATTGAAATAAGGCCTTCGTCGAGGTAGCAAAGATAAAATTCCGTAGAGAAACTGCTTTTTAATATAAATTTATCCTATTCTATAATAATTAATTCTGATTAGCTACTAAGCTATATAACGCCCTATACTATTTAAAATATATCTTTTCTATAGTTTATAAGATTTACTAAATCTAGTCGGTATACTTCGTTAAAGAATCTAAAGATAAATTATATAGAATTATTAGCTTTTTATTATACGCTATATTTATTAGAAAATATAACTTTTTTCCAGCCAGGAAATTCGCGCCACTTTTAGATAAATTTAAAATATACACGTGTAATATACGATTTAATAGGTATTCTCTTCTTACTTTTCTATTCTTTTAGATTGTATTTGCGTAGAACGCGTTATATTATCAATTTTAAGAGGTCTCCAGGGGTGCTAGTAACTAGGGCTTTCTAGGACATTATAGGGTTCTGACGGACTAAACGATAGATATACTATCTAGTATAGATATTAAGCTTTAAGGGTCTTCCTGTACGAGAGCGAGATTTTAGCGTGGAAACATCCAAAAAATACTTAGTATTATAGATAGTTTGACGCGTAACATTATATTACGCGGCCAACTCCGTGGGGGAATTGCCAGCTTCTAGTGCAGCTAAAATAGCTGAACGTTGCTTAGGAGAAAGCTCTTGATTCAGCCTCCTATTTCCACTGTTTTCGGTTCCAAAAGACCTCATTTTGATGGAATGGGAGGTGGTTGAAAAAGGTGGTCAAAATTGATGGTGGTAGTTGACGCGGGAGTGTAAACAGACTTTTGAACCCCCATGTAGTAAGATAAATCTACTAAATAAAGTTTTATATATTGAACTGCTACCACTAGACCAAAAAGCGCGACGCCACACTAGTTGGCAAGTAATAGTGTTCGATATGCATATCGCTCTGTCTGACATTATATAATTTTCTTAAAACTATTTAGTATTTTTAGCTATATTTCTTAGCTATATAAATTAATAAATTAATTAATTTTACTAAGATTATAAATATCTAATTCTATTATTTTATAAGATTACTAAGTAACTTAGAAATTATATTAAGCTAACTCTAAACTATAAAACTAATAATTTAATATTAAAGATCTTAAATATAATCTCTATAGATAGGTCTAACTAGCTAAATTAATTAGCTTATTAAGTATATTAATTTCCAAAACTATATCTATATAAATTAGAGCTATTTAATAGCCGCTATTACTTTAGTAAATATCTATATATTAACTATTCGAAAAAACCTAGTATTTAAAACCCTAATCTAAAGATTCTACAATAATTTAATTAAGCTAATCAAAATAAGAAGTTTAGAAAGATCTACTAAAATATATATAGAAAGTTTAATAGTTTAAATTTAATAAATTTTAGCTTAGGGTTGTCAACCCGCACCGCAAATCCGCGCGGATTCTCTATCCGCACCACAGCGGTGCGGTGCGGGTTTAAAAATCTATAATCCGCACGGATTTGCGGTTACCTACACTATCCGCAGAGCTTTTAATAGTAGTTATAGTATTATATTCTATTATATTTTAATATATATATATTATATAGACACTAAATTTTCTATTTTTTATTATAAAATCTATATATAAATAGATTTATTTTATAGTTACTATACTAAATATAGTAAAAATTATGCGGATAATCCGCACTGCGGATAATCTGTATAACCGCATTACTATAATAGGTTTAGTAGCTTATATAATATAGCTAAATTAGGTATAGTACTAGAAATTGCGGATAACCGCGGATAATCCGCATAAATTTTTTAGAAACCCGCAACCCGCGCGGATTACTTTTTGACCCTGCGGATTGTACCCGACCCGCACCGAGTGCATCCCTATTTTAGCTATACTATAGCTACTATCTCTATAATAATTAATAAGGTACTTAAATTATAAGTAAAATAGATCTTTAATACTACTTTAAATTACTATATATAATAATAATTTTTCTGCATTTAGTAAATATACTTTAAAAGAATTAAAAGTCTTAATTAGAGATACATAGGCAGTAATTTTAGGTTTTGGAACTATTTAACTAAAGCCTACTAGTCTATATGATAGTAAAATAGTATTTAAACTAAAGAATCATATCTATATTCTAGAGTTCTATCTATATTCTCTTAGTAATAAAAACAAGAAAGTAGGCCTATTCTATAATTTATATATATTATACTTAGAAACTCTTAATTCTATAAAAATATATAATCTTTATAAAGAAAATAGCATCTCTCTAGTTAAATAGAATTAGATCTTATTTTTAGCTTACTTTACTATAGGAACTCTATATAAAAGTAAGACTAATAAGCTCTAAGAATATAACCTATAAGACTAAGATTTAAAATTACTATCGACTTAGTAGTTAATAAGTCTATTTAGCAGGCTATTCAGAAGCCTATTTAGCAGCCTATTTAGATATACTAGATTCAGTATATCAAAGGGTTCGATTTAACTCTAGTACCAGTATTTAGGGTATCCAGAACTTAAAGCCCTAAAATATCTCGAGTAAGCAGCTACAAAAATTAAATTTACTAATTCTAATAAGAAAATAGGATTATATAAGATATATCTACTAGCTAAAACTAAAAAGTAGATTTTTAGATATCCTATTAGCCCTAATAATAAGCTATTTAAGATAATTTACTAGAATCTTATTTATATAAAAAAAGGAATAAAGAATATAAACTATATTAGTTATATAAGTAAATATTACTTTATTTAGACTCTGTAGACTAAGGCTCAGATCTCTAAATTATTAAATTTAATAATTAAATTAATTTAGAACTAATATAATATTAAGTTAGAGAATTTACTTTAATAATAATTCTAATCTTAGTAAATTTATTAACTCTAATTAATTAAAAGATTTAATTCTTATATCTCTACTATCTAGATATTTAGAGTAAAATCTATATATAAAAAGATTTAGAGAGCTAATTATTATAAAAACTTATCTTTTAATAATCGATTTAGAAATTCTATTATTTCTATAGCCTAAGGTAGCTAGCACAGCTATCTATATTTTAAATAAAATATTAATATACTTATCTAATAGAAAATACTATATAAAGCTTTATACTATTTACTATCTAGATATATAGAATCTTAACCAAATCTCTTAAATTTAAAGAGATATAGCTATAGAGCCTATATTTAAATTATAAGTATTCTACAATTTAATAAGCTTTAACTAAAAGCTCTAATTAAATATATAGAAAATATAGATTTCTATTAAAAGATAAATTATTTCCGTAAAAGACTATATTTTTAATAAATTAAATATCTATAAAGGTAATTCTAGATAGATAGATTATCTAAATCGTAATTTAGAATCTAAAATTAAGGCCTTAAATAATATAAAAATTAATAAAATTATTAAATTAAGTTTTAAAAATAATAAATATAATATAATTAATCTTATAGAGAGCTTACCGAGCAGTTTAGAAGAGATTTAAAATAATAATATTAACTATTTAGACTATTTAGATTATCTAGAAAGTAGAAAATAATATTATATTTAGAAATCTGCTTAATTTACTATTTACTTTACTGATTCTATTACTACCAGACGTTATTATTAATAATAATAAATTTAAATTATTAAATTTACTATTAGATTCGTCTAATTTACTAAATAGCTTATTAGACTAAGTACTAGAGATTATAATTAATAATAGCTAATTTAATTTTAGTAGAAATAATAATTTAATAGAGCCTATTAGTTTAAAGAGACAGGGATTATCTTTACTAGAGCTAGAAATATTAAAAAAAATCTTATTTTTAATCATTTTATATATTCTAATTAGGCTATAAAAAACTATATATAAATAATTTATCTCTAGAACTAAGAGAATAGAGAAATATAGTAATAACCTATTTAGAAATAAATAGATTTATATAATAGAGATTAAATACTAATATCTAAATAATATAAAGATATAGACTGTATTACCGGCTAAAGCTATTAATTCTATTGATCAGATAATACTACTATTAAAATAGGTATTTATATATAAATTTAATTAATATAGCTATTTAGTTAATTTAAAGTAAGAATATACGTAAGAGAAAATCTTTAGCTACTTAGTAATTATGGAACTCTCGGGAGTTCGGTATAGCTTCAGAAGAATTCTAACTAATTCGATTTAACTTTAGATGTTCCTCGCTAAATACTTAGATCTCTAGGAGGAACGCATAGAGATCTAAGGAAGGAATAAGTAGAAAGTGAGAGATAAGTCAGAATAATAGAATACACCTTCTTTAGAAACTCATGTCCTTAAGCCTCAGAAGAATCATGGGAAAACAGGCCATATATATATATTGCAGAGATGTGGGCAGATGTGGGCTGTGAATCTGAATAGAATGAAGGGTCTGAATTAGAAGGGGTAAGCATGGAATGAATAGTGAATCAGAATGGAATAAATAGGGAGTGAATGAATGACTTAGTATGGCATGCATAGGGATGATCCAGTGAATAATGCAGTGATTCAATAAGCAATGCAAAACATAAATAATCCCGAAATAGTTAGTTGGAGGCATCAGACCATACGTCTGACAACTATTATTAGCTTCGCTAAGAAATAGGGTTGTCAACCCGCACCGCAAATCCGCGCGGATTCTCTATCCGCACCGCACCGCTGCGGTGCGGGTTTAAAAATCTATAATCCGTACGGATTTGCGGTTACCCGCACTATCCGCATAGCTTTTAATAGTAATTATAGTATTATATTCTATTATATTTTAATATATATATATATTATATAGAC
>NW_027395609.1:0-11145 GCF_047715705.1 Aspergillus ambiguus | reverse complement strand
AAGATATTATAACTTTAGTATATCTTAGGGTTGTCAACCCGCACCGCAAATCCGCGCGGATTCTCTACCCGCACCGCACCGCTGCGGTGCGGGTTAGAGAATCTATTATCCGCATGGAGTGCGGGTTCTAATAGTAGGATCCGCACGGTTTGCGGGTAACCGCGCGGGTTAAAAAATGCATAAAAATACATAAAATTCACTAATTTTACATAAAAATCCATAGATACATAAAAATAATGAAATTTATGAATTTTTATGTAAAATTAGTGAATTTTATGTATTTTTATGCATTTTTTAACCCGCGCGGTTACCCGCAAACCGTGCGGATCCTACTATTAGAACCCGCAACCCGCGCGGATTACTTTTTGACCCTGCGGATTGTACCCGACCCGCACCGAGTGCATCCCTAGTATATCTATTAATAAATTTTTTATAATAATTTATAAGTCTAGTAAACTATTATAACTTTTTTTAAATTTTTTAGGGTTATTTTAGTGCGAAAAGAAGGTGTTAATACTTTTACACCCCCACTGTACTTATCTTAAGATTTAGTAATTAGTCTCTAAGCGCTAAACCTAAATAAGTAAGAATTAAAAAATAAATTAGCTACGCATATGTCTATACGTACTTAATTATTTAGTATCTAAATAATTACTCAATTAAATATTATATATAATTATAATTCGCATACGGGTATACAATCTATAAGTATATATTATATACTAATCTATTATTAATAGGATCCTAGCCTATAGGTCGAAAAGAATATAAGAATACTTATTATTATATACTTAGGATAGTCCTTAGCTTCTTACGTCTAATTTTACTGTTATTAATAATTATTTAGTATTACTATTACTACTACTAGTTATCCATACTTTTATTACAAAAAATAACACATATTTTCTTAGTTTTATTTCTAGTTTTACTATCTTAGATTATAGAATTTCTATATTAAATTTTCAAGAATTTTGATTTAATTTTTAGAAGCCGTTTTACTCTTAGTAAGTATTATATTATATAATTTACATATATTTATTACTTAGTTAGATTTGTATATCTATATAAACTGTAAAAAACTAGGAAACAAAGACAATAAGATTCTTTTTATATCTAACTACCTAAAATAGTATTCTATTAGTTAAAACCTATTTAAGACTATCGTAAATATTAATTAAACTTATAAGACAATAAAACTAATATAATTTTTAGTAGTTCTAATATTTCTAAGTAGAGACTCGAAAGTATATCTAAAAATATTAACATTACTTATAGTACCGATAAAAAATTAAGAAACTAATAAGCTAATTAAAATTATTCTTCTCGGAGTCCTAAAAGCTTATTTATATATACTTAGACTAGACTAATAGTACCCTTATTATTATCTATAAAAAAGGGTTGAAGCTCGAGATATAGGAAAGAAATAATTCGACTATTAAAGTTATTAGTAGGATATAGAGTCCTTTTTATACTTAAAAAGAGAGGGAACTACGACTATATATCGACTATAACCTATTAAGTAATATTACTATTAAAAATCAATGTACGTTAACTTTAATTAATAAAATTTAAGACAGGGCCGAAAAGAATCTAAATAATAAATATACTAAGCTTAATATTACTTACGTATTCGGTAAGCAAACCGCTATTTTCTCGTTTTTTTAACCGCGTCAAAAATTCAACCACTAACTATATCTCCAAAAAGCGCGCGTTAAAATTCATTTACCTAAGTAGGAGAGCCGAATTTTATCAGCAATTTCCGCTATAGAAAGTAGACAAATTACTCAAGTTACTAAAGCTGTACGTATCTATAATATGCCTTATTTAGCTCTCTAGAATAAAGTATACAATATAAATCATCGTAAAGAAACACGCTACTAGAGAATAATTATAAATTTAATAAGACTAGCTTTATTATAGGCCTAGTATCTACTACTAAAATAATTAATTACTAGAGCTAATTATTATTAAAAAAGCACGTTTCGTACAGCTAGGTAACTATAAATAGATTATATCTATTAAATATATAAGCTTTACTGGATAAAGGCTCCCGCCATACCTTATTTTTAAAAATTAAATTTATATAGAGAGTTAGACTAGAAAAATAAAGTTTCTATATAGCTTACGCACTAAGGTTAATCCTAATAGATAGACTACTAATAAAATTAAATTTCGCTAGCTTCGATATCTCTTTATATCTTCTACTACTAGAGAATACCGGCTTTAGTTCTTAATAGCTATAATAATTATCTCGCACCTTATTTCGACTAATTAATTATACAGTAAAAATTATATTCTTTCTATCTATATGCCTACTAATTTATCCTATCTCCTATAGTCTAAAATTTAGATATAGGCTGTTTTATATCGCTAAAACACGCGTATAGAGGTCTAGTGAAAAAGGCTTATATATACGAGCGTTATATTAATATAACTTTTTAGAGGTATTATTTCCTATACCCCGCGATACTGCGTTTAAAGATTATTCGGAATAGCTTTATAGTAGCTATCTTAGTCCTATATAAGCTAGAAAGGGAAATAGACCTAGAAGCAAAGACACTCTACTAAGTAATATTATATGCCTAAAAGCTATACTATTTAGAAAGATCCCTATAGGGGGAGGATTCTAGCGCAAAAATAAGACTTCTAAAGTAGTTATAGGCTCAAAATCCTTCGTAGAATAATCGCACGTACGAGCGCTAACTTACTACAGTAATTATTATTAAACTACTACCACTAGACCAAAAAGCGCGACGCCACACTAGTTAGCAAGTAATAGTATTCGATATACATATCGCTCTGTCTAACAATTGTTATATTTTAGGATATAGACAATTGCAATACCCTAATCGAGTTCCTAATTAATTTTTAGATAGAAATTCAATTGTTTTGTTGATAAAAGCGATAGAACTTTATATAGTAAGCAGAGATAGCAGCTCGCTTATAATAGCGATTCGCTTACCAAACATAATAATATATATAATCGGCTTATAATCGTAGAAGAAGATAAAGGAAAGGGTACATTTAGAACAAAATATAGTTACTACGACTATACGGTTATAATATTTAGATTAACTAGTATACCAGTATCGTTCTAATGGTCTATTAACGAAGTATTAGGAAAGTACTTCAAAAATACAGGAATATAGTAGATATATTAGGGTAGTACTGTCAAACCCTGGGATCCGTCTAAGCTGCGCTGATTGCTAGCGTGGTTATTCGAGCTCGGGTAATCAGAATCCACTGATCCTAAGACTGGGCGATACTTATCCTGGGAGCGTAACGGCTCCTGTGAGCGGGGCTAACGTTTCTAAGAACTGGTAAGATGATCCTAAGATTCAAGCAGCAAAGATAGAAATAAGGCCAAGTAGATACGTATATCTACTTGTAATAATAGTATAGACGAATCGTACTAGCAATAAAACACTAAGATTATTAAAGACAGTGTTATTGAACGCGAAGAGTAAAACTATCCTAAATATATAAATGAGTATCCTTATATACCCTTTGTCTGGGGTAATGGTAGCTATAGTAGCCTAGTAGATAGTAGCTTGGTAGCTACACGGTATACCCGTATACCATCTACCTATATACCATTCCTAGTCACGTGAGCCGTGGGTGCCTAAGCAATTACTTAACCGATATTGTATTTTTACCCAGGTTTAACATAACTAGGTAGGTCCGGTTATTAGTCGATAACCGGGTATCTCTTTCTGTAGGGTATCGGTTAGCCGTAAGTTACCTAGGTCTTCCTCCTAATCAATTACTATCATATAATTGCCCGTAGGTAATACCGTAATATTATTCCCTCTTCTTCGAGGCTTTCGTCTTCTAAAAGCATAAAAACTCGCTTTCTCCCTTAGGTAAGTATCCCTTGACCATTATCTATTTCTATTATACCTAAGCGCCGTACTAACGAGATTCTCGAAGGTACTCCCAAAGTTCCCTGTAATTAGACTGCTGGTCGTGCTCGCCAGTCTTATTATATTAAGAAAAACGGGTTTTGTCTGTCTATTTTCTGCGATAAGTGTCTTCGTTTAGGTAAGTTATATATTATAGATTACTCTTGTTATTATGCGAAGTGTTTATTGTGCACGTGCCGTGGTCGTGTTTGCCGCCGTAATTTCTATACCGAAAATAAGTGGGCGCTTCTTCAGCGTACTAAAAATAAAATTACGGTAGACTTATCTGAAGCTAATAAGGAGCTCGAGCTCTTATAGCCTAAGTTAAAAATATTTCAAGCCTGTTTAAATAAAGTTCAGTTAAGAATTGTAGAAATATTAGCTCGTTATACGCGATTGCGAAAACAACAAGAGTTCTTAAAATAAAAAAGATTCAAAATATCTGAATATGATACGGAGTTATTACGGATTTTAGACAAGAAGAAATCTGATAAGGCATAGCCCTCTACGGATATTCAATAGCTGGCCGCTTCGTCCGATAATCCAAGTTTCACGCAGATAATTACTGAGATTAATCGGTTGCCCCCTTTGTTTTAGGAGACTACTAATTTGTCTACGTTTAGTAGTACTATTAAACCGCTTAGTAGCAGCCCGTCAAGTTCTCAATAGGTTTCTATATATTTTCTAAGATATCGTAACCTTTCCACTTAATAAGGTAATACGGTTTTCTACTAATTTTCTTATACTTTAGGATTTTTTCAACCTCGTACTTTTATTCGGTTTCTTCCTCGATTTTCACTTTTTTAGTAAGCTTAGCGTTTAATAGTACTGATTCCAATAGCGATACGTAGAATACTAGGTATATTTTTCTTATTATTATAGGTAGCTCTAACTAATAGTTTAATAGTCCTAATTATCGTACAATTTTGAATAGTCCTAATTTTTAGTAGTTAAGCTTCTGGCTTAGTCGCTTAGTCTTAATATTTCTACGAAGTAGAAACACTTTATCCCCCTTTTTAAAGGTAGGTTCCTTTCTGTATTGCTTGTCATAGTAATACTTAGCTTTAAGATTCATAAATTCGATATCTCTAGTTAATTGTACATGTACCTAAGATATAACTCCGGTAATGTTGTATGCTATTTCTAAGATTAGCTCTTTGAATCGTAGTTCGCCGATTACTATAGAATTAAACCCATAGTTCGCGAAAAATAGTATTTCTCCAGTTGTCGAGTATCGTGTATTATTATACGCAAATTATACTATTAGCAAAAGTTCTTCCCAGTTATCTTACTAGTAGTTAACGTAGTGTCGCAAGTATTATTCTAATATTTAGTTTGTTCTTTCGGTCTACCTATTAGCTTATAGATAGTAAGCTATTATTAAATACTGATTAATTCCTATAAAATCTATGAGTGACTTCCAGAATTTTAACGTAAATAATTTGTCTTTATCAGATATGATATGTTTGGGTATTCTATAATTAGCGATAATTATTGTGAAAAATATTTTAGCTAGTAATATAGTGTCTATGATAGTGACACTTAGTATAAAGTAGACGTATTTTATAAGTCTATCTATAATCACTGTAATCGAGTCGAATTTTTTTAACTCTGGTAATGGCCCTATAAAGTTAATCGTAACCTATTTCTATAGTCTAGTAAGTGTTTCTGGCAATTACATTTATCTATATAGCTAATGTCTTGCTAGTTTGTTACGAATGCATATTTAACACTATTTAATATATTTTTTAACTTATTATCTTATATTCGAGAAATAATAGTTTCGTAAGATTTGCTCCGTAGTTTTCTCTATTCTAAAATATCCTCGTGATAGATTATTATAGTATAATTAGATAATACGTATCCTTAGTTTCTTGGAGATATAAATTAGTCCGTAATAATAGACTATACCGTCTTTATTAACTAGAAACTTATCGTTATTTTCTTTGAGTATCTCTTAGATCGTGGTATCCTTTTGTATCGTAACAGCGATCGCTATAACGGTATTATCATTAATACTAACCGTTGCTACTAACATCTATTTGTTATAGACGATTGATCCATCGGGTTCTTTGCGCAGTATCGCTAGTTCCCTAATTTTTCCTTCTAGCTCGTAGTCTGGTCTACGGCTAAGTGCGTCTGCTTATCCGTTTTCCATTCCTTTGCAGTGTATAATTTTGAAGTCGTACTACGATAGAACTTCTAACTATCTGGCTTGCCTTCGCGTTAACTCTTTAGTTATTATAAAGTAAGTCAGATTTTTATAGTCCGTTTTAACTATGACAGTATATTGAGCTCCCTCCAGGTAGACTCTCTATACTTTAAATACTATTACTATAGCTAACAGTTCTTTATCGTAGATATTATAGTTCAGTTCTACCTAGATTAGCTTTTATAAGTAAAATACGATAGGTCGAGACTTTCTATTCTCCCCTAGCTATATTATTCTTATTCCGATCGCATAGTCCGATACGTCGGTTTCGATAGTTATTTCTTTCTAAGGGTCGTGTTACACTAATACCGGTAATATTATAAGCCGTAGTTTAATAGTTTCGAAGACTTCTTATTATTCTTCTTTCTAAGAGAAGTCTTTGCTTTTCTTGAGTAGTTTAAACAGTGGTATTATCACCTTAGTATATCCGTCAATAAATTATCTGTAGTAGTTTATAAGTCCGGTAAACTGCTGTAGTTCCTTTAGATTCTTTAGCTAAGGTCAGTCTCTGATGGCCTAGATCTTATTCCGATTTGTTTAGATTCCTTCCGTGGTGATCCAGTGTCCGAGAAAGTCAGTTTCTTAGACGTAGAATTCGCATTTTTTTAGTTTAAGCTATACTTTTACGATTCGCAGTTTCCTAAGTACTGCCTTAACGTGTCTAATATAGTTTTCCCTATTTTCTAAGAAGATTAGGATATCGTCGAGGTATATAATAACAAAATTATCGAGACATTCTCCCAGTGCTTCATTAATAAATCTTTAAAATAAAGTTGGTACGTTTGTTAATCCGAATAGTATTACTATATATTTGTAGTAACTGTATTTTGTTCGAAACGCAGTTTTCCATTTTTCTCCTTTAGCTATATATAGCCGATTATATACGTCTGTAATATCGAGTTTAGTAAACTACTTTAATTCTCTAATTCGGTCTTGTATTTCGTGGATTAGTAGTAACGTATATCGATCCTTAATAGTAATCTGATTGAGTGGTCTATAGTCCACGCACAACCGTATTATTCCCTCCTTTTTGGGTACGAAGAGCACTCTATATTCTACTAGCGACTTAGACAGTCTAATCGTCCCTTTCTTAAGATTCTCGTCGATATATTCCTTGAGTACTTTCGATTCCTTATCCGATATTTAGTAAATTTTTCGGCAGATAAGTTTCTTTTTATCCGTAACGGGTATGTAATAGTCATACGGACCATATTCTGGTAATTCATAATATTCGGGCTGTTTAAACAGATCCTAGAACTATTTATATTCTTAAGATACCTTAATAGGTTCCTAGGTTGCGGCTAGTCGTTCTCGGGATACTATTAGCTATTTTTCTGAACCTAACTTCTCTTCTATAGAACTGTCGGGTTGCTCGTCGATATCGGTAGACACTATATATTTTTTTTTTACTTCCGGGTGCCCATCCAGGTAAACTATTAAGCTATTCTTTCTCTGCGATTATTACTACTGCGATAATAATTATATTTCTTAATCTACTCTCGGATTACTTTACCTTATTCTTACGTTCTTTTTCGTAAATAGGTAGTGAGGTCCTAGTATTCCCTTCGCTTGGTCCTTTTGGGCAACTATAGTGGAATTCCAAATGTTCTTTCTATTAATTAATCCTTGGGTTATGCTTTCTAAACTACGGGATTTCTAATACCACGTCGTACTCTCCCATAGGGAATACATTAAAGCTTAAGTATTCTAAATATCCCCTTATAGCTATAGGTAAGAGTCCTAATTTCTTATTAATAGTTCCTCCTAGATCTTCGCCTGAGAGTCCTTTAACAAATATAGATTTGGGTTTCTTAATTTCTTCGATATCTAGTATCGCAAAGAATCTTAGATATATAAAGTTTCCTACTGCTCCCGAGTTAATTATTACTTAAGTTAATTGTCTGCTAATTTAAGCTTTTAGTTTTAAATATATCCCTGCTTATATCACTATAAGCTGCTACCTTTCTTCCTAATTGGGTAGTGTCATCTATCTACTAGGTCTTAGTAGATAACTACCTAGTTTCGCGCTGTAATAGAATATACAGCTATCTTCCTAGTAAGAGGTCTAATGCATACACCTATATATTGGGTGTTATTAATATCCGCAACAGGAACAGTCTGGTTTCTAGCACGGACAGGTAGTTCTATTTTTATAGACTATCAATGGCGGTTTGGGTTTATATCCTACTATAAATTTAGTATATTGGTGTCTGCTACATCGATCGTCGTAGTAAACTATCTATAGTATTTCGTTATAATCCAGATGCTTAGGATAGTAGATATAAATATACTAATTAAGTTTGTAACTCGTATAAAGGGGTCCTTTTAGTTTTTTCCTTAAGACCTCTTCTAGTGCTTTATAATAGTCTGTATTGTTTCGGCGGCACTCGGTACATATATAGCGATATATACACTTCATACGGTGTTATTGCTACGTTTCTTCTTGGTTCCAACAACTCAAGTCCTAATAGATATAGTTTCTTTCGAGATCAATTTATACTGCTTATTCGATTTCAAGTATTAGGAATCTGTCTTATCTTTCTAAGATTTCCTACAATATCTCTACGACATGTTCTTCAATCGGAGAATTATTCTAGGGTATCTCCGGTATCTCGTAGGGCTCCACCTATTACCGATCAGGGCCTTCTACCTAAGTACCATACTCTTCATCCAAAGGATTAATATATTCCCAATCTATGTTCGGATACTCGTCCTCGGAATCACTAGTAACTGGGATATCTCTTCCGGTTATAACTTAGTAACTTTTACGAGCCACAGCTTGTTTTGTAATTTCGATCTTTCGATATAGCTTTTTAATAGATAGTTATAATCTTTTATTTCGCACTCGCTAACTCCGTTCAGGTAACTCGTCGCTTGGTATTTCGCCCCGGCTAGACTACGTATTTTCTTTGTTATTTAACTAGTGTTCTACCGCGTTATAGTATTCTTCCTATATTCCGGGTAAGTTTTCTAGTTCGTTCTACTAGTTATTGTCTTCCTGCGTTACGCTAATGTTTCTAGTAGCTTTTAGTTATTGTTTCAGTTCATTTTTCTTTATTTAGTAATCCTTTGATATATACCCTGGTTTTCCGCAGGTATAGTATAGTCGTTCTTTTCTACGTTATTCCCGTTCCTTAGGTAACACCTTTAATAGTTTAGTTATATCAAGCTCCATAGGTCTCGGCCTATAAGGATTATTATATTCTTAGCTTCTCGGGTACGCTGGTCGGTAATTATTTACACAGTAGTTATTGCTTCGTCGATTATATTAACTGTACTATAGTCGTTATCCTTATTTCCTGAGGTAAATTTCGTGTAGCTAATTATTAATCCTTACGGCTTGCTCGGTAGCTTTAAGAAATATCTTAGATCTCTCTATCCAGAGTAATTTCTCCTAGATATTAATCTTTAATCCGTCTTCCAGCTTAGCGATAAGAGTATTATTATCCCAGTCTAAGTAGGTCGAGAGCTTCTAAAGTTCTAAAACGTAATCTGCGATAAATCTAGTTTACTTTAGTCGTATAATCTTTCTTTCCGCGTTTCGTAAGACGTTAATATCTCTAAAGATACCTTTAAGTCTTTACTTGAAGTTTTAGAAACTTCGAAATATTTCTTTGGTATCGTCGTCCTGATTCTCAAGGGTGTGTACGCGGTGATCCCTTAGAATAGGCTTAAACCAGTCGAAAGCTGGTTCTTTCAGGTAGGTGACAGCGAAGAGAATTTTATTTTCCTCGCCTACCAGATACTTACCGTTCATATAGATATATAAATCTAATAAGATAAGGAACGTATGAAGTTATATTTATATTCCATCGAAAGGCTCGGGAGGTCTAACCTTCATAGTCTTAGCTACAAGGCGATTCTTGAGTATTAGGATGTGCTCCTATATTTGTTGTAGCATTCCGCCGATATTAGCCTAACTTGGTAGGCTGGTACGGTTACTTCTACTAGACCCCTGCGAGGTTCTAGGAGTATTACTATTATTTAAAACTATCAACATGTCGTCGCGAGGCTCGAACCGATTCGTACTAACTAGGCGTTCAATTTATTAAACCCTAGGATCCATCTAAGCTGCGCTAATTACTAGCGTAGTTATTCGAGCTCAGGTAATCAGAATCTACTAATCCTAAGACTGGGCGATACTTATCCTAGGAGCGTAACGGCTCCTATAAGCAGAGCTAACGTTTCTAAGAACTAATAAGATAATCCTAAGATTTAAGCAGTAAAGATAGAAGTAAAGCCAAGTAGATACGTATATCTACTTGTAATAATAGTATGGACGAATCGTACTAGCAATAAAATACTAAGGTTATTAAAGATAGTGTTATTGAACGTAAAGAGTAAAACTATCCTAAATATATAAATGAGTGTCCTTATATACCCTTCGTCTGGGGTGGTGGTAGCTGTGGTAGCCTGGTAGATGGTAGCTTGGTAGCTGCACGGTATACCCGTATACCATCTACCTGTATACCATTCCTGGTCACGTGAGCCGTGGGTGCCTGAGCGGTTGCTTAACCGATGTTGTGTTTTTGCCCAGGTTTGACATAACTAGGTGGGTCCGGTCATTGGTCGATGACCGGGCATCTCTTTCTGCGGGGTATCGGTTGGCCGTGAGTTGCCCAGGTCTTCCTCCTGGTCAATCACCATCACATAATTGCCCGTAGGTAGTGCCGTAACAAGTACTTCGGAAACTTCGAATTATTAAATATCATTTAAAGAAGTACGAATTCTATATCCAAGAAATAAATTTTTTAGAGCACTATGTTATATCAAAAAGTATCTAGACACTAGAGACTAAGAAAACCTAAGCTATGTGTGATTGGTTATAACTAAAAAACCTAAAAGACTATAATAATTTACTAGGGTTATCAACCCGCACCGCAAATCCGCGCGGATTCTCTATCCGTACCGTAGCGGTGCGGTACGGGTTTAAAAATCTATAATCCGCACGGATTTGCGGTTACCCGCACTATCTACATAGCTTTTAATAGTAATTATAGTATTATATTCTATTATATTTTAATATATATA
>NW_027395608.1:0-12238 GCF_047715705.1 Aspergillus ambiguus | reverse complement strand
TTGTAGAAAAAAATTTAAGAAAAGATGAGCCAAGCATTGCTGTGGTCCATAGCCACGACTAGTGTTCGGTAGAGACCCTAGAGCGAAAAGAGCGTCGGGCAGCATACAGATATCACTGCTGACGCCGTAAGTCCCGTACGGACGGTCCTATTGGCAGTCATAAACCTAAATGTTTTGCTCAGTAATTATTCACTTGGCCGTGTGTGTTTGCACAATGTACATTTCAGTTTTCCTATTGTCCTCTCCGACGGTTCTTTTCAAGATTTTGGTTATAAACATCATCACTAAAATAGTCAGTACTTGCCCTGTCGGGATGGAAAATAGTACATACCAATTGCAATAATAAGACCTAGCACAACTACTACCACATAGCCAGCCGCCTGTGATAGGGGTGGCTGGATGGTAGCATTGCCACTGCGCCTTTGCAGCATATTTCCTTCGTGCGTTTGAGGAGCGGGGCCGATAAATGTCGCTATCTGTAGTCAATAACCTAGCAGCAAGTTCGGAAAGTCGGGGGAGAGGAATTCTTCTGTGATAATCTTGACCTAGTCAAAATAGTTTGAGAGATATTACATGCCCTTAAATGCACGCCATTTTATCTGCTCACGACTTATTGCAGTAGGGCCTGCCTCAAAGACGTGATCATAATAATATGTATGATAATAATTCTAATGGGACGGTGATCTGCTATGGTATGATCAAGAATGCATATGAGGTGCTTTTATCAATATGGATCTTGTGTATTAAGGCTGAATCAAGTAGCGCACACGCAGTACTCTCGGCTCATGGGACGGAAATTTTTCTAGAGTTACTTCGCCAGTGTGGTAGCTTCTTTTCTACTGCCATAAGCAGATTTAGATTTCAAGAACTGTAATTCGTCCTACAATTTGTTTCACTGTCGGTTCAATCAATTCTAATTATGTATTTCTTCTACGAATCCGTTGGCAAAGGCAAAACGTACGAAGAACAAGGTGCCTTTGATAAACCACACCAAACTAAAATATTAAGTTAATTATTTACTGCTCCATCCAGAATAATGCCGATCGTGAGTGAAGGGGAAAGAAAAAGGGTTTACGGTCTTGAAAATTGGCTTTCTCAAGTAAGCTGAGTTGCGTGATGAGGAAAGATGCTGACGATCAAACCGCCTCCCTTCTACGCCGTAGGGGAAATTGTATATAATTTTATTCACAAAGTTAGTTCGGTTATTCCTTATTCAAATCCCGAGGGTATTGGATTCTTGCGTATGTAAACACTTCGCCTTTGCTTTTCGGCATATTGTATGGCGTCATTAAGGTCCACTGTGGTGATAGAGGGGCAAATGACTAGTGTAGATCTGGGTAAGGAGGGGGTTATGTTAATACTGCAGTGAATGATTGCGTACTTACGGTTCCTCTCAACAAGACCCTGATCTGTGGAGATATGTGTCTTATAAATATCGCACCGCGCGAGGTTAGACCAGGTTAAACGACACGTCCTTTCATTTCAACTCCAAAATATCGCTAGGTGTGCTTACGAATTGGCCATGACAGCTCCCGGGATTATTGCACCTACGGCCACTGCGCCTCGGAAGTCCCTAATCCTCAACGCCTTCGTTGAGATGTGTACGCAACTGACACCTCAGTCCCACTACTATAGCCGACCTACTTACCAGCATCCAGGCAGTGGCCATCAATCTCCGGGCCTCTGGAGAGCCGAAGGCGACGAATCTCATCGTTTCAATGACATTGATCATTGGGTCGAGCTAGCCAGGCTTCTAGAAAATGCGAAGTTTCACGGAATTTTTATCGCTGATGTTCTTGGTAGGACACGCTTTCAGTGAAGCAAGGGCGAAACTGACAAATCAATTCTAGGAGGCTATGATGTTTACAAAGGACCTAAAAACCTCGCCCCAGCCATTTCATCTGGAGCGCAATGGCCAGTCAACGAACCGCTTGCCATCGTGCCTGCAATGGCCGCAGCGACGAGGAATATCGGGTTTGGGGTAACGGTAACGACAACGTATGAGCAGCCGTATCATTTGGCTCGACGTCTATCCACCATCGACCACCTCTCTAAGGGGCGGTACGTTTTGCACCTCACATGATTATCAAGAATACTGCTAAATATTTGCTCGTCTTCTCAGGGTAGGATGGAATGTAAGTGATATTTAATTCCGGAGTCATGCTTGAGTCCTTATGCAAACTTACGACAGGTTGTTACCGGTTACTTGGATTCAGCTGCCCGTAACCTGGGCTATGCCCAACAACCCCAGGTATGCACTGTGGCATCAGGTGAAATTCAAGTAACACTGTAAGGAAGCCGCTGACATGTCTTCAGCATGACGACAGGTATGCTATTGCCGAAGAGTACATCAAGGTTACCTACAAATTGTGGGAGGCATCCTGGAGATCTGATGCTGTAGTTCTCGACAAGGAGCGAGGTATGTATACTGACCCGGCCCGAGTCCGAGAGATCAATCACGTTGGGAAGCATTTCAACGTACCTGGGCCACACATCTGCCAACCGAGCCCCCAGCGAACTCCCGTCATCCTTCAAGCTGGGACCTCAAGGGCGGGAAAAACCTTTGCCGCACAGCACGCTGAAGCCATATTTGTCGCTGGACATAGTCCATCTGTAGTCGCAAAGAATATAGCAGAGATCAGAGACTTGGCCAAGACCGAGTTTGGCCGTGGCCCTGTGAATATCAAGTTCCTGGCCATCCTATGCCCAGTTCTGGGTTCTACGCATGAAGAGGCATTGGAGAAATTTAAATATTATCGCAGCTTGGGGTCCATTGACGGGGCTTTTAGTCTATTTGGAGGATGGACCGGTATCAATCTAGACACATATGAAGATGATCAGGAGTTGCGGCATGTTGAAAGCAACGCCATCAGGTACATTGCCTCGCATCTTTTGGACGCATCAGCATTACATCCATTAACCATTTCACATAGGTCTGCGGTGGAAGGATGGTCAAAAGCGACCCCGGAAATCTCGAAGTGGACGAAGGCTACGGTTGGTGAGCACATAACTGTAGGAGGATTGGGGGCCACGCCAGTTGGTACCCCCCAAGAGGTTGCAGACGAAATGGAGCGTTGGGTAAGGGAAGCAGATGTGGATGGGTTTAATCTGGTAAGCACCAAAGTCGTGATGATATTGGCAATGATAGCTAATATATTCCAGGCATATGCAGTCAAGCCGGGGTCGTTCAAGGACATCATTGACCTTCTCATCCCTGAGCTGCGAAAACGTGGACTTTTTTGGGACGAATATACCGGGAAAACCTATCGTGAGAATCTCTATTCAAAGGCCGGTCAGAGTGGTCCTCTCCCAGACCATCCTGCAGCTAAATATCGGTGGGATGCAGGTGTGGATGCCGCTGATCATCAGATACCAGACAACTAGGGTTTTGTAACCCAGAGGGAGAACTTCTGAACTTAATGTCATTTTCTTTGTGCACTCTGTGGGCCAATCCTATATTATGTTACGTATCAAAGATTCTATGTCATTAGAACGAGATTGTCTTTCCCCGGGAAACTGGCACCTCACGTCCGTGAACAAAATGGACAGTAAATTGAAGCAAGATGATCCACTACTCTTCGTCTAAAGCTGGAAGTACATCCCAGTTGTCATCTTCCTTTGGTGGTTCTTCTGCTACACATCTCGGACAATGGCAAGTAAATCGAAACGAGGTCTGAAGATGATCTCGTCTATCTTTCACATCCACACGTTGAACGAGATCAAAGTAAGAGATACAGCACTCTTCGCCATCAAGAATATCTCTGGAAGCAATGAAGACCATGCGGCCATGGTCATCGGGCTTGTGGGTTACCTAGGGCCATGGAATTAGTCTCCCGCAAAAAGCGATGGCAGCATAAGAAATGCTCACATTAGGGCAACAGGAATGGTTAGCTATCGCAGCTCTGGGATAGACCGCGGCACCGAATTGCTCGCCTCGATCAACCTGCGGCCCTGCAAGAAGCGGCATCCCTGTCTCCCTGGGATATAAACCAAACGAGTTGGCTTCCTCCTTGCAGACGATGCTCAAGAGTTCGTCAAGTGTCGACCCATGGGGTAAAATCGGGCCATTCTTGAGATATTTCTTAATCAGTGCGCTCCAACGGCGAACTTGAGCGTAGGACCAAGATTCCTGGGAACCACAAAATGATTCAATTGCATCCCAGCCTGTCGGGAAACAGTGGCTTGTCTTTCTGGAATGGTCATGTCCTTTGGTGTCCTGGTCCCCTTCCACAAACCGCGTTGCAAGGATACGAACAATGAGCCATAACATGCCGAAGTCATATTCTCCCCACTTTTTTCGAATTGATGTCGCGAATCTGTGTAACCAGGTACATTCAAAGGCATGCCGTCTTCTATCAGCTGCTTCGCAGGCCGCGCTACACCAGACTACATCGGCAATGCAGTTTTTCGGGCATGAGATCCGGCTGGCGGTGCAACCCACCTGTTGGTTACATCCAGAATTACTGCATAGGAGATAATCACTGCACAGCGGATTATCAACGACAGGAATCACAGCGTATGCGGAGTCAACAAGGAGAAGTTCGCCTTTCTTCACTAGCTGGGAGACTTGTAATTGGCGGCCCTTGATCGGGTCGACAGTGTGCCGTAGATGAGGGTGGACCCAGGACTTATCAGTGATGTTGGAGACACCAGGTCTGGTCAGGTGGTCCTTCGTCGCCTGGAGCCGTTTCTCGGCCACAGGGGGTGTTGACAGCATGAGGTTTATCCACCGTACAGTGAAGAGTTGGGTGAAATAAAGTCACTGAGCAATTATTATCACCGCAACTCTTCAAATTCTGCGCTCGGCATGGGTCTCTTTACGACTTGCCTAGCTGCCGGGGCCCACTGCAGAAGACCGTGGATAAAACAATTCGCCATAAGTGGAGTCAGGGTGGTGGTGGCCAATTATTTGAAGCTATCCCAAAGCGGGCTTGTACCACGTGCAAAGGCATGGCACCCAGCCAGGAGGCCACTAGCCAGCCGCACACAGTGTAGCACTCTGTAAGCGTTATGCCATGCCATGGGCGATATCCAGCAGCAATGGCGTTTCGGTGACATGGAGTCCACTGGGCAGGAGTTGCCATTGCCTTCCTGAGAAGATTGATAGTTAAAAAAAAATCAGTGTTGCTGACTAATCAAGACTGTCGACCCCAAGACTGTCGACCCAGATTGGATAAACTGGTTACCAAAATTTCCTGCGTTATGGATGTAGAAGTACTGACGTATATTCCGGAAGTTCTGGGGCTCATGGGCGTACACGTTGCTCGACTGCACCGAATTATAGCATATCTTCCCGCTTTTTGCTGCTTCTATTCTGCCCCTTGGTCGAAGAATGGCCAAAGAAAAACTAATCGTAATCGTGTCTACAGCACAACCACACTGGCGTAATCGGAAAGGGTCAGCCTCATCGAAAGGTACTGGGGTTGGACGCAAGATATCTAGAGGATACGATTGATTGTTCTGTTGCAGTCCGTTTAACTCTCTGTTCATTTTAGCAACATAAACCATATTCTGTCGCATTGAGTTCATCATAATGGGTGTGGCGTATTTATCATTTCTAGCACCTGGAAATGTTCATGCTCGTCAACCCATGAAACTATCCATACACTTGTTCAGAATGCCCAGCCCCCTTGGCGGAACATGAATTGGTTGGGGTCATATGCCTTTGCAATTTCCTCTAGCTTGTCCTTGTTTGCTGTACCGTAGCTCGAATAAACATCTTGATAGTCCCCGGCATCGTTCATGAAAAGAGGATTACCGCTATTTCCAAGTGTCAGCGTAATGTTATCAGAGCCATTAGCTAGCTGAAGGGCAAGGATAAGGCCTTACGAGATGAATTCCACATTACCCGACTGGTAGTTTGTAGGCTTTACACCTCGGAATCGAGCAGCAAATTTGGATCGCACCCCATCGGCCACCTCTCGGAGGTATCCAGGGCAGGCCTCGTTGCACACCGGATTGACCCAAATAAGATCATTCTCAACCCAGATGCGGTCGCCATGCTCGGGATCGAGTCCTAGGGCATTTCCCCCGCTAATTGCCGACGCTTTGGCAATTCGTACAGATAAGGGTTGCGGTGTGAAAGTGCCAATTTGGATATCAATATTCCTGGCCGAATTATTTCTAATCTGGGACTGGTATGTTTCCCAGTGAAGTTCTAGCAGTCCATCCATCTGTTCAGGGGACATATTAGGGAATGTATTGACGTGAGCAGCTGCATTGATGCCATATATCTTTGCTCCTCCAGCTTGATTGGCTAGGTCAGTGTAAGTGGTGGTCTGAGTGGTGTTTAGAATAGCCTCGACCTCCTCGAGACCCGCAAATGTGCCAGGAGGAGGAGTTGGCCCGTCATAGAAGTAGAAAAGTGCAGGGTTAGAGACGATTGCACCTGGAAGGCCAAAGTCAAATGTCGGAATCACGGCAGCTTTAGCATCAGGGTACTCGCGGATAAATTTAGCCAACGCTTGGAAAATTTCATGCCGCTTGTCACCTGAGTAAAAGCGTATACCTCCCCAAACCTGACCATTGACTCCAAGTGGGTGGCCTTTGAAGGTGAATTTTGTGACAATCCCAAAACGATTGCCTCCACCCTTGAGTGCCCACCATAGGTCTGTATTGGAGAAGCTATTGGCATTGACGACAGTACCATTTCCGAGGACCACTTCAAAGTTAATGACATTGTCGCAAGTCAATCCCTTTGCAGAATGGATCAGTAACCTCACAGCATTACGTTTGAGCAGTATGAGGCAAAGCTTACATATTGCGCAGAATAGTAAGACAACCCCCCTCCCAAAGTAAATCCTGCAACGCCGATATTGGCAAGACGACCTCCAACGACAACTTGGTTGGTTTTTTCTGCCACCTCGTACACATCTCCCCAACGTGCCCCTGGTCCAACATCGAAGTTTCCGTCACTAGTGCGTTTGACGGTAGACAAGTTCTCATTGAACGAAATAAGAACTCCTCCGTCAGTGCTTGAGACACCAGTATTGAAATTGTGACCGCCTGACTTCAGCGCGAATTGGGCAGTAGAATACTTGTTCAATTCTTTCACCGCAACAGCAACTTCCTCCGCATTAGAAGGGAAAAAGACGCAGACTGGACGGTTTTTTGCGTTAACTCCGTTCCAGTAATGATGGATGGCATGGCTATACTGGGATGCGTGGAGAATTGTCTCGGCACCAAAGCTACCCAAAGGGTCCCAAACGGTTAATTCGGGGTATATGGAGTGCAGATGTTGGCAGACAGCAACTGCGTCTGACGAGGCAGCCCCAAAAGCGTGGACAGCTAGGGTAGCTAGGGTTAGAAGAATTGCACCCCCCATGATGAACGTAAAGGGTTGCGGGCCACCGTATAATAGGTAACCCCAGTTGGTGAAATTTTGTGGGAGAACTTGGAAGAATTCTCAATATTTATCCCCTGAGCCTTGGAGGGTATTATTATCCTGTAATTATGCTAATAGCGTAAAATAAGGGACTGACCACATCGGAGCGTATTCCTTCTAAAGGCTTAGCAGCTAGTTGACACCATCCTGAGTGGATGTATACTTCCCGGTATCGGTGACGGTACATAAGCAGTAGTCCACACTGAAATCGTATTTCGTATCGCTAGCTGGCGGAGAGATACTGGTTGATGACGGCGCACATGTGAAGAACGCTTTCTTCCCCGCAGGATAGCCAGACGGATGGAGTGATCACCATTAACGGCTCGGGACGGAATTACTCCTAGAGCCCTGTTACCTCGTTTATAAGGCTAGATTCTTTCCAACGAAGGCGGTACATGTTGAAGACCTCGGCATTATCAAATGTCACCACGAGAAAGAACTCTAAATGGCGTATTTCATGCGTATCCCCGCATATTTTCGCTCTGGTCTATTAGACCTTTGTTCAAGGCTGTGCCTTGGCGGAACAGCGGGAGCTGATCTACAGGAGTTTCTCCACACAACCAGAGATGATAGGGCGATGGCCCTGATCTTCCTTTGGAAATCTTCGAAAGGAATTATTTAAAGTGGAGCAACTTAACTTTCGTGAATCATTTGCCAAAACGACAAGAAGTCCGCGTCCGCCCAGTAGAGGACCTGTACGCTGTAGGCTATGTAATGTGATAGGAGCCCGACCAATGCCCGGAGATTAAAAGCCACATCTCCTGCTTCATAAGATAATGAGTTGGTTGAACACCTTAAGGGGTGTTTCAATAGATTGTTCCTGTTGTATGGTGTACGCAATACGCAGTATACCAAGGCTAGGCCTATTCCGCACGCGGTACTTTCCTGACGCACGTCACTGGGAATCACAATCGTGCTACCTAGTACGTTCCCGCTCACCAAAATACTAACGACTACAGAACTCAGATTCCCAGAACTAAACGTTATGTTAAACACCATCGCATATACTCTAGGTGCTTGAGGCACTAGATCGTCTTAATACGCACTGTAATCTGTATTAACGATCTATGAGATTAAATGGGCTTTAACGAAGTCCCCGTGTTTTCAATGCCCGCCGAATAAGCTTCGCACGTGCTAAATATTACAACCGGAAGAGTCTGCATCGAAGCCAGCAGAGTAGAATTCAAATAGAGAGACAAGGTCATGCGCCATGCCCGTAATGGCTTCGGGCATCATTACTGGGATGCATGATGTCGGTTGCTTGGTCGGCTCACATTATACACTCTTATTACTGTCCCATTTCTTGTTGAATCTCTGCATCTCTAAGGTGGTTGGCGGATCACAGGATATTGGACACACCAATCTCGGTAATGGGTCGTTTGATTGATACTACTGCCAATGTTCCTAATGTTATCCGTGTGTCAATAAATCGAAGCTGCACTTCAGGAAGACAAATCCAACATGCTTGGTACACTATATTCACTAACGGTGATGAAGAAAACTTTCGCCGTCTGTCGCTAGGGGCGGCAGGTCTGTATATGCAGGAGATGTATGGAATCAAGTTAGTTCCATATAAGCAGGTACCCATGATATATATTTTCTGACAAGCTGCAAGCTCAATTGGACACTATCTGCGGGTTCTTTTGGGAGATTACCTTGGATTTAGTACCGAGCTAGCTCTCGTCCTAGCTGGCGTGGTGCCGCCACAGTATATTTTCTTTGCATTTATCCCCATATGGTTTATTGAACGTATAGGAAGGCGCAAATGCATGCTTTGGGTGCATTGGCACTCGCCATCTGCTCAACTATGATCGGGATCGATCTGAAGCTCAACACCATACCAAGCCTTTCCATGGCAGTTGCTTTCTACTTCTTCTTTTACAATTCATTCGGGATGAGGCATGTCAAATGGTGCTTGAATAACAGAAATTATACTGACTTCGGAGTTATTTCAATGTGCCATGGCTGTATGCCACAGAAATAAACTCCCTAAAGATGCGCGTCAAATGTGTCGCTGCAGTCTCCGCTCGAAATTAGCTATGTATGACAGAGCCCCAATCCCTTGCAGGAAGCATATTAATTATATCTCAGGCAACTGAATGGTAGTCACAGTTATTCCCATCGGCTTTGATAATACCTGTTGGAAGTTCTATATAATCTGTAAGCTGGTGTCGTTCTCTTCCTTTAAATTCCTTGTATCCTAACGCTTGTAGTTGTCGCCCTTAATCTCTCATTCATTCCTGTTGTCTATTTCTGTCATCCAGAGATGGAAGCATTTGGCTATCACTTGAAAATATTATATACATATTTTTTGTGTTAATGCACGTGACTGGAGATGTCTTAAGGTGTTCATAAGAGCCTAGAGATGTCACCAGTCGATGAAGAGAATGAGCAGGGTTCCAGTGATTATTATACCAAGAATACCGGGACCTAATTTCATGCTGCACATGCTTAGAAGTCCCAGGTTGATATGACCATGCCGACCTTTGCAACTATCTATACTAGGACCAGATGCTTACAGCAAAATATCTGTGCTAGGCCTCCTCAACTAGGGTCTACGTATGAGATAATGCCATACGATGTATTTGAACATTAACATGTAGCGGAAGCATTCGTCTATGATATTTGTGCAACAGGATATATTTAAATTGTAACGAGAAAGGGTATGAAAGCAACGAGCGCCAAAAGAATCATTTAACATGTATATACATCGTGTCATACATTTTCGCATCATTCTCATATGAGCAGGGCTGTTGCCTTATGCGCTTCTGGTCTCTGTCAAACCGACATCAAAACCAGGGCATGGATACAGCGTAGTCGTAATCAATGTTCTCCTGGTAGCACTCGATACGGTCACCGCATGTGCCGAATATCCGGTCCCAGAGACGAGTCTGCTTTCCGTAGTTGCTGCTCTTCTTCCAGCCCTTCCGGTGGTGAAGATCATGGTCTTCAATGATGAGTTCGGCATTGAACATTCTCAGCAGCCAGCTCAATGTGTTGGGAGGGACAGTGAGAAGACGCAATCCGCTATGCCCCGCCAGTTCGGCGAACACGACGTATTGGTGACACACCCACCATTCATAGAATCCCATGGGGAAACCCATCAGTTTCATCGTGAAGTATGTCATAAGGGGAATTCCCGCAATGTCGAAAAACTCCTGCTCGTGGTCGGCGTATAGGGTGAGCAACGGGTTGGGATGCTTGGTCAAATGGTGGGTGCGATGATATTTCCAGAGTCCTTCGACCTCGTGCATCAAGCGGTGGTACCAATAAAACCAAAAATCCAGTATAATGCCGTAGAGGCCGGCCTCTAGAGGAAGCCATGCCCAACTGATCGATGAAGGAGGTTGGCTCGTGCGGTAACTCAAGAACACGGTGAAGATAGGACGGAAGGTCGAAGTTGAAAGAAGTGAGTGGAAGACCTTTACAACCCCCACATCAGGGACACCATCACGCTCATGTTGGTCACCATCCAAGAAGCCAAGCGTGTGGCCGAGACGTCGAAGGACATGTAACTCGTGGATGGCGATTCCCTTGAAAGCAAGACTGTAGAACACGAAAGCGGCAAACGGCGTGAAGTTGTGTCCCGTGTAGGAATGATAGACATGATGGATCACCAGTGGTATGACGGCGTGAGTGAGAACCCAACGATGTGTCTGCCACTCAGGCATATAAGGTACTTTGTCCTGCTTGGCGTGGACTGGCACCTCCTTGTCCAGACTGACGGGATGGATGCCGAGGAGTTCGTATGACCAGTGGAAGATGGACCACTCGCCACGGTCGAGACTGCGCCAAGTGGACTTCATCGAGTCCTTGGGATTCCGTAGGCCATTCATGGTGACTATGGAAAGCGTTGGACGGTTCTTGACTCGATAAAGCTGTTGTATAATGTCAACGGCCACTCCGGGGAGGTGGGTGACCCCAGGATTTATCTATTAACCGCGCTCGGAAGTCGGAGGGGAAACATGTGAAGAGTTTCTGGCCAGTGGCCTGTCCCAACTATTTTTCGTGGGCAATGATCACTTTTATTGGGGAAGTGGTGGGCGTCCACTGCAGATCACTCATTACGGTCCACGGTTGGTGATTAGTACCTACACCCTAGGTACTGCGTAGCGACGACCCCTTAAGACTAGCCTTGTGCCGACGCCAGTACTATTAAGAACTCCAACAAGAAAATTACAATCCCGACAGAAGTTGTTGATCACACTATCTGTCTCACGGCTGCCCTATATTTGGCCTTCTTCGCACTGGTCACCGTGTTAAAGACTAGGTGGGCTTGGTACTAGCCCAACCATTTGTCGTATTATTGGAGGGGATCGGCAAGCAACGCCACGTCGAGTGGACACAAGACTACTCCGATAAATTATCAGATGTCTTCTTGGACGACGATGACATTCCCCAGATCGGAAATCTCAAGGCTGTTCTGGAACCTGTGCGCATCCTCAACACCTGCGATCTCCACGGTTCCCTGCATGGTCGATCCTTGAATACAGTGTATCGGTTCTTCGGTATCCGCTGCTCTGCGGGTTCCTTCAATTCTCCTATGGGCTTTAAGGTCAGTTCGTTGTAATTCTGGAGTAGATCTTGTCCTTGGTTTCAGGAATTAGATCTATCGTTGTCTACGCATATGAACATGAAGCAAGAGTGACAAACTTCCCCAGAGGATGGGAAGAATCAACTGCCCCCACATTACCCAGAATAGTAACCGTTGCGATTCGCTTGTTGAGTAAAAGGGGGAAGAATCACATTATTAGTTAATTAACTAACGTATTCGGTAAGCGAACGTTCCATGCAGGCGAGCGTTCCACCTCCGGATTCCATACTAATCGACCACTTTTTAAGCTCTTTTATCTC
>NW_027395607.1:0-12543 GCF_047715705.1 Aspergillus ambiguus | reverse complement strand
TATGCGGGTTGTGGTGCGGTGCGGATTATATTTTTAAGAATCCGCAACCCGCGCGGATTGTTTTTTGACCCTGCGGGTTGTACCCGACCCGCACCGAGTGCACCCCTATATAGGTATATTTAGCCCGCTTAAGAAGGCGTACGGAAAGCTTCTTGAAGACCGTATGATTGCCGGCAACAATTTTATTAATAAAGAAGACTTTTTATCGCTATATCCAGATACGCGCAGCAGAGGCTTTACTTCAACCAATATCTATAATAGTTTTAGAGGAGCAGGGCTTAAGCCGCTTAATCCAGAGCATATCTTTCTAAGCTTTCCTTTCGACTACGTACGCCTACACCTGCACTATTATTAGCTAAAGGGTCGATTTCCTCCGCTTTTTAGACTCTGCAGAATACTCGTTAGGAAATTTTAGAATTTGAACTAGTGATTAGGATTTAGCATTGGTTACTCTATACTTAGGTAAATTTTGACAGGAACTCGACATTGTTGGAGTTCTAAGTCTAGTCGGAAAATAGCCCATGGCCGGAGCCCCGTCCATGCCACAAATGGTCGACCGGCACTATTCCCATTCCGTCACCATGCAGCTCGATGACTCCATCGCTATCCCAACTGTGCCGCCTCCTCATCCGACACCTCCTGTCGGGGCTCCAGCCTTTCAACCAGTTTTGGCGGGCGATATGCAATCGGACCTGCAGACCCTGGAGCAAGCAAGCGCCGCCTTCGAAAATGCGCCTGCAGACAAGCCGGTCGGGGCTCTCTATATTGCATGTCAAGCAGTGGCCACAGTGGTCGGGCGCGCGGGTTACCGTGGACAGCATATCACAGCACAGCGCAATCCATACGATCGACGGTTGTGGGCTGCCAGTCAACAGAATCCGTCGACACGCCCGCATCAAGCACCTCTCCAGAATGCCCTTCAACCGGATCGTACAGTCGAGGAAACGCAGTACTTGCACGATAGGCTAATCCAGCCCGAAAAGCAACTGCGCGAGAGACAGGCCAAGAACGCGGCGCTCCAGCAGCAACTGGAGTTGCGAGAGCGCGGAGCCATCCAGCAGGCGCAAAGGCCGCCACGGCCGCAGTGGACACAGCAAGAACTCCACGGCGTTCGAGTCGCCTACGGGCCGCCAGCGGGCGATATCGCACCGTCGATGAGTCCAGGAATGGTCAGCGGGCCATCCCCTCCGGCCGTCGAAATGGAACTCGACGGATCGCTCGCGATCTCAACTACGCCAGCTCATGAGGCCATATCACCGGACGGAGTCCCGCGCCGCACACCAGACCCTCCATGTCCGTCATGGCTGGAACAGAAATCGGGCGGGGCATCCTCGCCCTCCGAGCCCCGGGGGACGGCCATTGTACCGCAGCAGGGCGATGATGTGGGAACGACAGGAAGATACAGCGCAGACCACGAAGACGCTCCTGACAGCCCCCGGGCTGACTGCCACCCGAACAACTCGGCGGAGCCAGATTCTAATATGACTGACTAGCAAGAATGGGAAGTGGGGGAGATATCGCCATCGCGGTGTTTGTTAGGAAAATTGCAATATCAAGTACGGTGGAAATGATTCGTCTCTGACGGACACATGGTATCCAGCTCGCAGAATCAAAGGCGCTCACTTCTGCTTGTTGATCATTTGTCGTCCTAAACTGATTAACCCATCCCAGTATCAAATCTTTGATCTCTGAGGCCGAGACCGCATAACCGGGACAGAAACCTCCGGTAGCGTGGCCTCTAGATTCCCAATTCGTTCTAGTTTGGATTTTAAATGTACGTACCCCTCAACTGTCGCCCCTCTCTTGAGATATAAGGGGAGACCAGCTTGGGAAGCGTCAAAGACCAACTCCATCCCCTTTTCCCAGATGATCTTTTGTGCGTATTCAAATGTACGACACCCAAAACCCATGTATTGAAATTCCGGAAGAACTGCTAGAGTTGGACACTCAACCGAATTTCCCAGATCCCCCAAGATTTGCCGCTCCTCGTTATAGAAGTTGGCGATATTCTCTTTAGACACAGCGCGATTCGGTATTTCGCGTTCTTCCATAGCTAAAAGCTCTCGCTGTAATCCTGCTGAAGTATTTAGCCTTGCAAGAACATCAACATCTAAAGTCGAAAATGATGGTTATTACGTTTCTCGGTTGTGTCTGTGTTCCAGGCTGCCTTCTGGTCTGCTGAACCATGACACACGAATGTCATATACCCAACTAATCTTGACCGCAAAAGCTCCTGAGGGGAGATACATGAAGACAGATCGTTTGGTTCAAGTTCGATAGCGAGAATCTGATGGCCAGGTGTCACAAATGATTTCCGTAGCGTCATCAGGATGCCCTCATAAAAGTCCCTGGGATAGGCATCACGGAAAGGATAGAAGTGCGCATATATGTGATCATTCCCAAATGCTTGTGCTCCGATAAGTGCCAGAAAGGGAATGTCTTGCTGAAGAGCTGGCCGAATTCGCATGTTGTCGATGGACAGTAATCGCACACATACACATATACAGAGATGAGAACTTCGCGGTAAACCGGCGAGCTGATGGAGAAAAAGTTGAGAACACAACAAATCTGCTCGTAAATCTCACCAGACGTGGGGCAGGCCAGCTGCGTCGATTACTTGTGTCGTTACCTAGACGTCACACCTTTCCATGTAACCGATCCGATGGTAGCTGACCCACGAAAGCTGAGCTTCCATTGGGTAGTGATTATGTTACATGGATGGTACAACATCAGGTCCAAAAGGCTACTGTCCGCGAGGAAAAAATCCGCTTAATACGATTTTTTATCTAGAATTTTTCACCTAAAGAATAAATTTTATGTGTCCCGTTTCCGAGAAGTCCAGTTTCAGGCCCCAATCGTGCTACCGTCGAAGCGAAAAGAAATATCCGTTTTCGAAAACATCAGTTGTCAAACCAGTCTTTTTGTGTCATCTGCTCTCCCTTCGTTATAAAGACCGAGCACTTTCTTTCAATATTCAACATATATTTCCTTTTACAGGATATTTCCACTAGAACACGGAAGGGGAGTGTTCTTGCTTGCCAGCGACCGTGAAAGCCCGGTGCATTATTCAACGAGATTGCTTCATAAACTATCAGAGGAGCCCATGACCCTAAAACAACAGAGCAAGCAGAGTTCTGATGGATTTCGCTTCCTGTGTCCTTAGCCTAGATAACTCTTGCCTCTTGATACGAAGGTAGTGTCGAATAATTCTGCGGTCAATGCTTTTGTCTAGAGATGACATGCATTTCTCCAGCAGCATCAAAGCACTCTCAAAGTCAACAGGAAGGAACTCGATAGGATCCCGAAAAGGGGATTCCGATCTGCGTATAGAGGCATCAGGCCAGCGGCAAAGTCGCTGGTCTTGCAACCCACGAATACCAGCGGCAATGATGGCAGATAACGTCAGATACATATTCGAAGTTGCATCCACAAATCGAAGTTCCCAATGGCCTTTTTCGATCTTTCGAATCGGGAACGCTCGATTCTCGGTTCCCCACCCCACGATTCTCCCAGCCTCGAATTCCTTAACTCGCTCATATGATATCTCGTACGGCAAACCAAAGGCGCAGAGCATTGGTAGGCTTTCGAGCAGGCCAGCTAAGAATGACTCCTCATTATCTGGAGGGTCCAGAGAAATGTGCACATGTTGTCCATTGCTTTGCTGGCCAGTTCCTGGCCTAGGCGACATTGTGGCCACGCAGCCATGCCGTGCAACAGTCGTTTTCAGAACGTCGTGCGCGAGTATCAATTGGTCTACCGCCTGCATGGGCGGAAGTGGCGCCAGAGGAATCTCGTACTGGCCGCTATTGCCTTCAATGTGAAAGGTATTTATCTTCAGACCGACCTTCTGAAGTTCTCGCACACATTCTTCCACAATCCTGAAGTGAGGTTCTCGCATGCCAAGTGCTGCACAGCGGCCTATTTTGGAGCTAGCAGGCAGAATGTCCCCATCTGACGACACACTAACAATGCAAAATTCGATTTCAAACCCAACGAGAAAGCGTAGACCGTATTGGTCTGAGGCCGCTCGGAGAACGTTTGTCAGTGTCTGACGAGGACAGAGGGCCATATTGAGAGTCTGCTCCCCGGTTATTGACTCGACAACAGCGCACATCACCATTCCATAATTGTCGGTAGTCCTCCGTAGTGACGTCCAATCAGGATATAGATAGTGCACGCCTGGTGAAAATGGGAGGTAGGAATTATCGGCCAAGCAGTGAAGAGATAGCGGGGCACTTTGTAGGGGCTTATTTCCGAGAGCAAGTTCCGCTGCATAAGTTTTCGTCACAACTCGAACTCTTAGGATACCCGACAGGTCCTGCCATTGGCACCGGATGAACTCGACAGAAGGGTTTGCTTGCAAAAACTCTCTCACCACGCGAGCATGCCCAGTCCCTTTTACAGATGCCAGTAGCGGGTTAGGCTTTCCTGAGTCCATTAAGGGATATTGTATCAAAATAATATGCCGATGGCGGTACAATCGCCATCCAAGAAGGATACCGAGAGACGAGTCCGAACTGGTGCCAAAATTATGACTACCTGGCGGCTCCACTATAAGTATACTTATTCCACATTTATCTACTGTTAAAAAACCAGCATCCGGTTATCCGAACTCGACGTTATTTAGATTCGAGAGCCGGATCCGGCGTGAAAGGCATATAGTCACTCAAATGCCGATGTAACGTAACCTACTATTTCAGCTCATTGACGACCCTTACGTCACGCAAGGATAATTAGGAAAGCACATGTAAAATTCTGAGTAGAAGAATATGAAAACGCGGGGCTATTTTCTGTTATATCTTGGAGCGTGTCTCGTCCGCCTGTCAACCTCTACTACGTTATCAACTGCAAGCCCTGGAGAATGTGCGCATGCTGTAAGACTTGACGAGGCACACTGTTGAATGCATGAGCCGTATTGATCGGAGCCGCGGTTTCCAGAAGATGTGTCATATCAGCGTCTGGTTAACCCTTAATTAGCCTGCTGCCACGCGTTTGGATACTACTACTACGACTACCAAAGCACGCTACAGCACTTTCCTCGAAAGGGAAGCCGTCCATGTTGACCGAACAACTTAGTGAATAGCCCGAGGAAGAAGTTATACAATGAAAAATACCGTACGATTAATTGTTTCCATTACTCGTAGGCTTAATTTTCAATTTCCAGCCGTTTGTGAAATTTGCGATAACCTGGGAAATCGACAAGAAAATCACAGAGCAGAAAGGATGAGAGTCTTGTCGTCATTATCTATCTCCCTTTCGCCTATATATACTCCGCTGATGAAGAAAGTTCCCTTGTCATCTCGGTCTACTTTCAATCCATTTCTGTGAGGGTTTAATACTTCGGATATCTGTGACTGTTAGCAAGAATGCCCCAAAAAGACGACCACATGGTCTTCACGACCGACCATTCTCCCTCAGTCATACGCACTTATGAATGGCGTTCAGTTGCAAACTCCTGCGCATATGTTCTCCCATATCTCAGAACGTCGATGAAAGTCTTAGACGTTGGATGCGGACCAGGTTCTATCACTATGGACCTGGCGAAGAAAGTCCCAGAAGGCCATGTCACTGGCATTGATTACGTTGACGAGCCCTTGAAGATAGCCCGGTTAAGGGCAGCTCAACAAGGAATCACCAACATTGACTTTCACACGGGAGATATTTACCGACTTGACTTCCCCGCCAGTACCTTTGACCTTGTCCATGCGCATCAAGTCCTTCAACATATTGCTGATCCTGTACGAGCCCTTAAAGAAATGCGAAGAGTCGTGAAGCCTGGCGGAATCGTGGCAGTGAGAGAGTCGGCTTCATGTGTTTGGTACCCTGAATCCCAGGGCATTCACGACTATCATAAACTGAGTGCATGTGTAAGCAAAGATAAAGGGGGCCATCCTCATCCAGGTAGCCACATCCACCTGTGGGCAAGAGATGCAGGGTTTGAGTTAAGGAATATCAGGCGTACGACGGGGTCTTGGTGTTTCAGTACGCCCGAGGAGCGTGAATATTGGGGTGGCTCCATAGCCGAGAGGGTAGTCTCTTCAGGTTTTGCCAAAATCCTTGTGGAGGAAGGATATTGCACTGCTGATGATCTCCATGAACTTGAACAAGCTTGGAGACACTTTATCAATGAGGAAGTGGCTTGGTACAGCATGCTGCATGGAGAAATGGTTTGTGTGAAATAACTTCGTTTCTTGACTTTCCCAGGAGGCTTTTTGAGTTGCCAGGTGGTTTTATGGTCAAATCAACGCGCACTACACTGACTTTGGGTACTCTTTTTTTTTTTTTTCTCTCAGTCGGATGGTCGCTGCACTATGGAGAAGGTGGAAATTGTATTTACGACCGATGGACCACGTCTACCCACGTCCCATAGGTTAGTTGCTATGCAAATATCAAATTACTGAATGAAACACTACTATCTGCCGCATTAGTCCTTCAAAGCTACGGTAACCAGTATCTGTCCTCCAAATTTGCAACCTAACAAAACATTCAGTAAAATAGGCTCAATTCTTAAAATCATCAAAGTAATCACTGTAAGAGCTAACTTAGTTTTGCATAGAAAACCGTTCAAATTCTTCTTATACACCTTTATATTCCAAGTGGTTTAAGGGTGACAAAGAAGGGGAAAAAAACTTATTTAGACTTGTATCAAGTCAAGTGTTAAAGCCCGAATTCAACTGCAGCCAGCGGCTTCGGGAAATTGGGATTCATTCAATACAACCTGGCAAGGTCGCTGCCTCCATTTTCTTTTCTTGTGGACAGTCATGACGAATAGGCCTAGGCACCACCCTGCGAACGGGTAGGACGAACCTGCCTGATACTCTGGTATTTGATCTTCTGGCCATATTCCAATTACTCCGAACACGTGAAGAAAACACTGTAACGTTACTTGGCCGTATGTTAAAATATGAGGGTCATGGCAGCCGCAAGATGTGTGAGCGGAGTCTGATATTCAATCCCTCCCTGATTGTGCTTAAATTCTGTAAATTAATGGATATATAGTATCATGACTCGCTCGGTCGAGCTCTCCAGATTGGACGCCCTTGCACCACCGGCAGTGTATATAGTTGCAGATCGGCTGTGGTCACTTTAGTCCGGCGTGGTGAAACTGCTTAATAAGCCATTGGGCAGTCATGTTGGACTGTGTACACGCAGTGTATCGTTCAGTAAAAGCATTTACAAGTATACGAATTAGATTTTCGTAAACGAGGACCAGTGCACGCTTATTTGTCATACTTCCATAAAAACGCAACTACCATGGGTTTCCCCTGTAACATGCTTATTGAGTAACTTCAACGATTTACCAGTTTCTAAGTACTTTTTGAACCGCATGTAGAAAACACCAAGCGTAAGACTCCTGTCACGATATGACTCACGACGAGTACCAAGTCTGCTACAACCCTTAAGGTTTCATCAAAAAGAATTCCCATGTGACCCTCAATCTCGCAAGCTACTGATATCGCAAGAGCACTACTCGACCGACCTTATTTTTGGGAATCGCTAATTATCATGATTCATCACTATAGTATAATTCCGCCTGCAGCCGGGATACGCGACCTATGAAATAATATGCTGTATATAAACAGAACACAAGCACCGACTGTAGCAGGATGTCACCGATCGAGTGTGTTGCCGCCTTATCTTTCTAGCGCAGTTGATATTTTCTGTTTATGAACTTCCTACTCAATATGTCAATTCCCCAGGGTCCAGCAGCGTCGTCGTCCCGGATAGACGAGAGCGACATACGGCCTGAAGAATTGGGAGAGTTAATCCGAGATGCGTATCATAGGCTCCACGGCCGGGTTGTACATACGCCGACAATCCCACTCCATTGGATGGCTAAACCATCGCAAGAGATATGGGCTAAGCTAGAATGTCATCAACATACGGGCTCGTTCAAATTTCGCGGGGCATTAAATGCCGTGGAACTTAGTAGCGCACAGACAGTCATAACAGCATCCGCCGGCAACCACGCTCTAGCTATTTGCAGGGCAGCAAAAACCTTGGGCAAGGAATCCACGATCATTGCTCCTTTAAATATTTCCGAGATAAAATCAAAACGGATCAAGAACGATGCCACTCATCTTGTGTTCTACGGCAATGACTTGGCTGAGGCCACCAAAGAAGCCATACGGATAGAGAAAGAGGGTCAGGGAAATGTCAGTCATGACACAGCGATGGCAAGGCAACCCGAATATATTTCTCCATTCGACAACATTAGTGTCGCTGCTGGAGCTGGCACCCTGATGTTTGAGGCCATTCAGGACACAGGCGACTTTGATTACGTTATCGTCCCTCTTGGCGGTGGCGGCTTGGCTGCCGCCGTAGCCTCCTGGTGTTCTGTCCATTCGCCGTCTACAAAAGTCATTTGTGTGCATCCGCAGGTATTTGGTCGCGCGCTCGGAGGAGAAAGGGGAAGGCTGTCGCAGAGTCTGCGGAAGCCAACAGAACCGACCCTCTGTGACGGACTTGCAGTACAGCTTGTCCGGGATACGCCATTCGCGTATATCCTTGACACACTCATCGACGAGGTGGCCGAAGTTCCAGAGAAATCTGTGCAGGAAGCGATATCCCAGGCTTTGCGATTCCAGTCACTGTTACTAGAGGGATCTTCAGCGGCAACCATAGCCCTGTTAAACGACGGACCCGATTCCATCAAACATCTGAAAGGAAAGGTGCTGCTTCTCCTGACCGGTGGAAATATTTCTTCTAGCAATGTCGCCCGATCGATCGTAACCCATGTCATCCACCCCGATATGCGCCAAAAACTGGGTCTCCGTGGGATTATCAATCCCTCTGCGATTGGGGGAACCCTCGACAAATTGGCGGTTGCTAACCATTACCAGGAGGGACTTAGCAGTCCTACAGGACCTATGCTCTCCTGGACCAATGATGCTATGAGTGGAAGAACCTACCAGAAACCGAGAGACCTGGTGGCAGCTTTAATGGACAGTTTTGGAACTTCGATGGAGAACCTTCTGCGAACCGTGCATCAAAGAAGGCAACTTTCGTCCTACCTTGGCCTGGAAACGGATCAATGGTCCGAGGCTATACTCAGCGGCTTGATCGAGCAGTTGCAGAATCTCGCAACCGAGTTTACTGGGACTCTCTCGCAGGACAGTACCCCTTTTTGGATTCTGGAAGAGCGATATAGAGTCCTCCTTCAACTTTATTCAGCGGCGTCCTCTCTCATGCGCAGGGTCGCTGCATCCAATGACCAGTCTACTCGGGAATGGTTCCACAAAACTGTATTGCAAGACCAAAGCCTTTGCAATTATGATCGTTACGGTGACAACGATCTGCGGGCAGCTGAGCTAATGGCTCTAAGGGCTCTGCGGCCGGCACGATCCGCGCCTGTCTCATTGTTGCTGACATCGAGCGGAATGGCGGCGTTCCAGGTGGTCTTGCAGTATTTATTACAACGGTTAAAACCAGGTGACACGATTGTGATGCCTCCGTATATATATTTCGAAGCCAATGAGCAGCTTTCCAGTTATCAGCATCTGTTCCACATCTGCTCTGCCTCCAGCTTCGATCCGGTGGATATCATCCGGGAAGCCGAGAAGCGCAATGCTCGAGCTGTGTTTGTAGACCCAGTGGCCAACATTGTTGGGCTACCAGCTACAGACATCAGAGCGTTTCTCCGGCAAGTATCTATACGGCCGGGGTGGGAAAAGAAGATCGTCATCGTTGACGGCACCATGATCTCAGGAGGGCTTCGAGTGTTTGACTGGGCGCAAGGGCCGCATGCTCCAACACTTCTCTCCCATGAGAGTGCCAGCAAATATTTGCAGCTAGGCCTTGATTTACAAATGGCTGGGTTGGTCATTTGTAGCAGTGATCTGGATGGGCGCCTCAGGAAGATCCGCCGTGACACCGGAACTGTCATGATGGGGCGGAGCCTGTCACTTCTACCAAATCTGACATTTGAGCTCTACCGATCTCGGCTGCTTATGCTCACTTCGACTGCTGAGCTACTGTTTGAGGGCCTCTCAAAACACATCTCTCACATCGCCAGGGTCTCGTTTCCGGCAGAATGGCGGCGTTATGGGTGGGAACACGGAGGAGGATTAGTAACTGTTGAGTTCCTTGACAGCGGCTTGAACAATAAAGAGGGTCTCGACTCGTGTATTGAATTGGTTCTCCGTGCTTCAGCGAAGGAGGGCTTACCCATAACAAAGGGAGTTAGCTTTGGATTCTCAACGTCCAGGATCTCTGCCAGCTCATCCATGGCGGAAAATTCAGATCCTTTCTTACGAATCTCGGTTGGAATACATGAACAAGAGGTTCAGACGTTGACGAAAGTATTGACTACATCAGTTCTAGAGTACTCGTTTGTATATTCTCTTGAAGAATAGGGTTACGAAACCGTCGGGGGAGGTTGGTAGGCGGATTACTGGAGGAAGCTGTTCCAGTCAATATCAGCCATCAGGCCTGCTTGGTACGCCCCCTTTCTTAAAAAATTTGTGTGGCATAAGCGAGTACATTTGCATGCGTGTAGAATCTGTGAGATTCTCTTCCTTCCATAGGAACACTCAGTTGGTGCTGCGTGCAGAGCCAGGATGCGTGAGACAGAGTTTCGAATCTACGAAAACAGTAGATCTTTTAAAGATGATGATGATGATGATCAGAATGTGCAAGGTCTTTCTTTGAAGTCGAGTTTTACTTCTATGTGGAGTGGTATCCAGGAGAGTCTTTTAGATGCTAAAGTACTATACGGAGGGCGAGGATCCTCCTACAGGGGGTGTTCCCTCGTTTACGGATGCTTTATGGAAGGGGTATGTGCCGTGGGTAAACATTCTCAGTTATGAATGAGTGAAGCTGACATTGTATTTCAGAGCGTCTGGAGCAACGGTGGCTTGAGCAACTCCAAGACAGTGTCAATGAGTTTAGTGAGGTGGACGTTTTGGTACGTCGGTTGGATCAGTTGAAGCAGATGGTTTCTGTCATGACACAGCCTGCTGCGGTGCCTGGTGGTGTACCCAGCGTTTCTTATATCTCGGATGATATAGTCGACTTTGGTGGTCTTGTCGATATGACGGGTTGTTCGTTTGGTCAGCAGCGGTCGAACAGCATGGACCAGGAAGTGTTCTTCAGCTTCCCTATTGGGTGGACGTCTGGTGTGAAAGATGTCTATATGGCTCTTTTGGCTTGCCGAGCATCGGGTCACGCGGTGAAGCTGCAGGAGCTTGCTCTCTGGGTTGGTCTCCCAGAAGAAGAGGTGGAAGAGTGTTTAGGTTGGTTATCGCAAACTGGTAAGGTTGTATCTGTCGGCGATGACAATTTGTGGATACGTGCACAGGATAAAGAGGATTCCAGGATGGGGAAGTCGTAGGATTGCAAATCTTGGGATTTATTCTGTTCCAGAACAATCTCTCCTGCGCTTGCCGTATCGAAGTATTCTTGTAGATTGGATGCGCTTCTGCTTGCGGTACCCACATCGGTTGGGAAAGTTATGTATATGGTCAAGACTTATAGGATAGTGTCAAAACCGTGGGACACCCCTGTTCCAGGATTTGACGATGGTAAGGGCAAGGGGGTGCACGAGTGAATTCGTACTGGCGGATTAATACTTCCACCGAAATGCCGCTCAGCTGACCATGACAAGGGACAGTCTGGCCACCAACATCGCCTTGGAGTTTCCATCCTTTCCATCCCTTATTCGCGGTAGCGATGAGCTAATAGGAGAAGTGTTAGTTAGCTGTTTTCGATAGTCGACTACCTGCCTCGACCCCTCGACTACCACCCTAGCCATCTCTCTCGACTATCTATCTAGAGACTGCTCCCTAGCTACCTATCTCGAGGCCTCCGAGCCTCTATCAAGGGTCTATTAACCTAACTATCTGTATCCAGGCCTCGGGCCCTTTATTAAGTACTATCCTATCTAATTACCTATCTTAAGGTCTCGAGATCTTTAAGCCTTAATTAAGAACCTACCTTCTTTGAGGCCTTAATCTAGGATCTATCTTCTAAGCTACTTGGCTCTAGGTCTCCGAGCCTCTATTAACAATCTACCTATCTTAAGATCTCCGAGCCTTGATTGAAGACCTGCCTGCCGGGCTACCCGCCTCTAAATCTCCATAGAGGACCTCTCTACCGGGCTATCTACCTCCAGGCCCCCGAGCCTCTATAGAGGATCCACCTGCTGAGCCAACTGGCTCGAGGCCTCGGAGCCTCCATTAAATATCTACTGACTGAGCCACCTGCCACGAGGTCTCGGAGTCTCGATCGAGCACCTGCCGACCCGCGACCACCTGCATCGGGGCCTCCGAGCCTCCATGGAGCACCTACCTGCTTCGAGGCCTCAATCGATGGCTTGCCTGCTGGGCCCAGCCAACTGGCTCGAGGCCTGGATGGAGGACCTGCCTGCCTGCCTGACTACCTACGTCGGAGCCTCCAGGCCTCCATCGAGGAGCGACCGGCCTGACCCCCTGCCTGCCGAACAACCTGCCTACTGGACCACCTGGCTTGAGGCCTTGATCGAGGACCTACCTGCTGAGCCAACTGGCTCGAGGCCTCGGAGCCTCCATCAAGCATCTACCTGCC